>NC_081407.1:377259131-377559131 GCF_030272615.1 Cryptomeria japonica | reverse complement strand
ATTAGACTCACTTTCGACGGGTTACCCAGCAGCCACTTTGGGCGCGGCCCCCAATCGAAAGCCACTTGCCCATACGACACTAGACTATACTCGGATGAACTCAAAACCAAGGAATACACATGGTCAGATGAGCGGAGTTCAAGAAGAGAGAGACAATCATCTGGTCAAACACGACTCAAAGATGAGCACTTACTAACGGTACTCTACCTAGAGACCTGACCAACAATGGTCAACCACAAATCATCATTCGACTCACACAAAGAGGATATGACCTACTATGACAACACCACAATACAACAGTCACTCAGAACAGATGTCTGAAACAGGTACCCCATGTCAATCCATACGACAGGGTCCTACTAAACAAAGCAAAACATGCCATTTCATAATTAAAGGCGAATACAGAAATTAAACTTGCAAGGCATTAATCAGAAAAGACAATATTCCTCAAATTGATTTAAACATTAAAATCGATCACTACAGATTCATAATTTCAATTCCAGATACATTATACGGATTACGGAAATAAAATGTAAAAAGAGAATCTAAATGGAGATAATCATTTCCAAAGCATATCGTTTAAATTTCTAGTGCCCAATGATAAATATTTCACTACTTTTCAATTACTCAAATGATAAGAATAAAAACAACAATATTCAATTGCGAAATAACAGTTGTAGGACTTAATTAGGAAGAGGGCATACGCCACGAAATGACGTTGAATAACAATTAGCCTATAAACTCCTTTATAACGTTAATCAATATCCAATCAACCTTTCAAGATTAATGCTACCTCATTCATAATTAGGAAGCTAAATAACATTTAACATTAAAATATCTTTCATTAAAATGATATAACATATCATATGTTTTTTTTTAAATACTAAACAAAATACATTAAAACAATCATTTTTTTTTTTTAAACCATGTTTAAAACAACAAAAACGCATTAAAATAGCGGCGAGGGCGGCCGTAACCCTAACCCTAGCCACCGGGCGTTACCCGAGCGGCGGCGCCGCTGCGGTGCCCGCAGGCTCCGCGGCGCCCTGCGGCCACCACGGCCCTGCGGCCACCGCAGTGTGCCGCGGCCGGAGTTTTAACGCCAGCGGGTGGGGGAAGCGAAGGGAACGAGCGGGGAGAAGGGGGAAGAGTGGGGGAGGGGAGGGGAGCGGGTGGAGCTCCGCTCCCCGCTCTCCCAAACCCCGACCCACAGTTCAAAACAATAAAAAAAATGCCCAGTTCGGTGCTTAACACAGCGCTAACCAAAAACAAAACACAGTTCAAAAATGATAGATTTTCTTTGAACACACAGTTCGGCATTTTTATATTATTTTTTTTTTTGAAACACAGTTCATTTTCATAAACAACGGAAGACATGAAATGCTTCAAAAATTGTATATTCCGATTCAATCATACAAGAGGTTATTTCAAAACCCAAACCATTTCCATCAAGACCCATTTTGACGAAAAGGATCCATTTAACACAATGATACAGCCATAAAATCTTCTTGAAGAACACAACTAAAGCATGGATTTAAACCCACAATCCAAATTAAAACTGAAAGCAATCAAAGATTGGATTTGGCAACAAGAAAAGCAAATCAGAATCCTACCTTAATACGCAATCCTGGAATGGCTGAAGGAGAGCCCACCTGCCAGATCTAGCATCATTCCTTCCCCAAAAACTCCCATTTTCATTCCAAATTTTCTTTCCAACTAAAAATTCTCCAAATTTGTCCATCCCTCCATTTTTCCCCAAATTTGGGTTATATGGAAGAGTTGACCCAAAATTTCTATTTTGGAATTAAAAACTTTATTTACAAATAATTCTCCAAATTTAATACTTTCTAACTATAGCAACAAATTAACTTGCTATTCAAATTAAAAATCGATTTCTTCCTTTAATTCAATTAAACCTTTCAAATTTAATAATCCAACAGAATACAATTTAAGTCTATGGCGATAAAATATAAAACTTCTTTTTCAACAGCATATATAAATGCATTTAATATTCAAGATCAGACATTTAATCGAATTTACTCCCAATTAAAAATGAGCAATCCAAATCAACGGAAATCGCATAACGGAAACTAGATTAATTTAACCCATTAATCTTCAATGCACAAACGCAAATTTAATCAAGATAATTACTAAGGACTAATCAATCAATTTAACCATGCACACCAAGCACGCAAATCGAGAAGGTCAACCAAACAAACGACTCGCAACCCAAACAACAGGGATTACCGACGACGACTGGCGATGCTCACTGGAGCACGACTAAGGTCAACTAGGGTCTTACGACCACCTAATCCAACTCTAAGGATTAAAAAGGTACACTCAAACCTGTACATCCAGGTGAAGATGAACCTCGCACTCATGCGGCGTTGTACCTGAAATTTCCTGCAACCAAAGATCATACATGCATACATATATAATAACTTAATGAAAACGTTAGCTCAATATTGATACCACGAAATAGGAACACGAAAACTTGCATACAACTAGTGTGAAAATCACATCAATAGCTATGCGTTAAATCAAACATCTGACTTTAACATGATATTAAGATAAACTAATCAAGATTAAACCAAGGTTAGAAATAGATTACGGTAGGGGTACTACAACCTGTGCTTCAGCAATTTATTTGGTGGCGAGGTGTTTGCATATAATCTAAAGGAAGGGTTTTGGCAATGCCTTCCTCCCTGTAAAATTCATTTCGTTGAAAGGGAACCGATGATGATGGCATTTGAACTGAAGCTGAATCATTATCAATTCTTAGGAAAATTGAGAGAGTAAGGGATAACATTATTATCGTGATATATGCTAGAGATGGAGGGATTATGGTGGTAGTATGTGTAACGTAATTTTTTTTAACTCTAATATGATTTGTTCAATGTGTGGGTTTTTCTATTAAATAGATATGAAATTAAAAATTTTATGTAATTTATTTTTTTTGATAATTTTCTATTAGATAATGTATGAAATTAGATATATATAAAAGATATTTCTAAGTGAAATCTTTATTTGTATCATTTTAATATTTTTAAAATAAATTATAAATACTAAATATTTACTCTTGCTTAATAATTGTCTTAATAATACATTTGAAATTTATATTTATTATAATTAATTTCATATTATAAATAAAATATGAAAAGACACTATAAATCTATCAATTATAATATTAATGTTTTAAATTTCTTAAACACTTTCTCTTCATATTGAAAACTATCCTTATATTACTCTTTGTGGAGTTTACCTTTTAAAATGCTATCCATAGTGAAATGTTATGTGCTAACAAAGGATCAAACCAAGATGCCTCAAAGTGAAGGAAAAAGATGAAGGTGAATTGAACATATGTATATAAAAAAGGGATGGGAATGGTAGGAAAGTGCCATGGAAATAAAAAATAATTTTTAATTTAAAAAAAAAAATTTATTAGTACTTGTCATAGGCTAGTGCAACTTTTAATTTTTGAAGAATTTTTTTACCGTCAAACAAATATTCAACCAATTATTTAGGATCTACAAATTAATGGAACATTCACTACATTTAAATTAATATGATTTAATTTGTAAGTAGATTATGTTTTACTATTTTTTGTCTTTTATATCTTGTAATTTTCCATTAGAAGCAAGTTAATATTTTTAATAATAAAATAAATAAATTTAAAGAATTAAATTAATCTAAATATTTGAAAACTTATATATAATCCCATTTCCCATTGATACATTTTTATTGTTTACAAATTACCCTCTTGTTTTTCTATTTATATCTTGTAACTTTCACCAAACTAAAGTTAAAACAAGACAATATAATATAATATAATAATATTATTAATAATATATTAAATAAATTCAAAATAAGAAATTTAAGATAACACAATGGCATATTTAGTATAGGTATTATGAATATTATTCATCAGCTTGTTAATGTTATTTTTTATGAAGAAAAAAAAGTATTATGAACAATTTGATTACATTGAATATGTTTTTCACTTGTGACACTATTTAGAAGTTCAAAATTCTTCCCTATATCTTTTATAAAGGGATTATAGGAATCATTCATTTGTTTGAACCATAAATCTCAACTTAAATTGTACAAAGGGTTTTTGATATTCCCTTTTTCCTTTTTGATAAGAAAACTATTGGATAGGATCAATCCCTTTCACTATATATAATATTCAGAGTAACATTTAAAATTTTATAACTCTAACAACTATTTACTATTTCCACTTCTGATAATTCTAACATGAATACATAATCTTCCAAAAACACAAGTTTCTAGCCTTCCATCTCTTCATCATCCGCAAGGCCTTCCGTTTCCATATTGATTTGTTGATTCTTTTGTTCTAGGACTTCCATCAGGATACTTTTTTTTTTTAACACCCATAAAGGATGGAATTCTCTATTAACATTATGCATTTGATTTAGTTTTTTACTTATTATATCCCTGTGATATTAGCTTCTTAAGTTGTTCACAAATTTTTGGAATTTAAGGCAATATATTTTTTATTCCCAATTTTCTCTCATTTGTAAAACATGGAGGATATGAAAAAAAATAAAATAAAATAAAACTCTACAATTTTCTTCTTATCAATAAAAGTTATCCAAATCAATTCAAATTTAAGATTCATTTTTTTATGAAATATAATCTATGTATGTAAAGAATAGGTAATGAAGATTTCAAAAGAGGCCAATTTAAAAATTGGGGTTAAACAAGTTATCCAAATGAATGTAGATTTGGGGTTAATTGGTTACTAAAATAAAATTTATGTATGTAAAGAATAAGTATTAGATTATTTCAAAAGAGGTTGTATTGTTGTAAATTTGATAGTTAAAAATTCAACACATCTACGATAGACATATTTTTTCTAGAATGTAACTCAATAATTTTTTTTACTTTAAATTAATATGGTTAACTGTCAATTGTGTCATTAAAAGGAATGGAACATTCACTAGATTTGATTATTTCTCACTAAGTACTCTCTATGTTGTCTTTTCTTGTCTTTCATATCATTTTTACCTTGTTATTATAATACTAAAATTATTTATTTTTACTAAGAGATGGGAAAAATAAAATGTTTTTTTTTTGTTTTAATTTTATTAGTACTTGTCATTAGGTTAGTATTATATAATCATTTTTTCTTAACTGACCATTATTCAACTTTTAATATGTTTGATGAATCCACTATCTAAATGTAAATTTTGAGGCAACTTTTAATTTTTGAAGAGTTTTTATTAATATGGTTTAATTTTACAGTTTTTGTCTTTTATATCTTGTAATTTTCCATTAGATGCAAGTTAATATTTTTAATAATAAATTGATATTAAAAGATTAAATTTAATCTAAATATTTTAAAACTTGTAAATATAATCTCACTTCGCATTAATACATTTTTATTTTTTACAAATTACCCTCTTGTTTTTGCATTTATATCTTGTAGCTTTCAGAGAACTAAAGTTAAAAAAAAACAATATAATATAATATACCAATATTATTAGTAATATCTTAAATAAATTTAAAAAAAAAAAATTAATATAACACTTACATATTAAATTTAATATAAAACTAACATATTTAGTAGAGGTATTATGAATATTATTCATTGTTAATATTATTTTGTATGAATTCATGTTTCTTGTATTATGAACAGTTTGATTTCATTGAATATGTTTTTCACTAAGTTCTTGTCAGTTGGTATAAAGGTTGGTCCAAATTCTACTTCCCCATATGTTTTATAAAGGGATGTATAGGAAACATTCATTTGTTTGAACCATAACCCTCAACTTAAATTGTACAAAATGTTTTGGATATTCCCATTTTCTTTTATGATAATTAAATTTATTGGATAGAGCCAGTCCTTCTCCTCGCCTCCATACTAAAAATAACATCTCTTCATCATCTGCAAGGCCTTCTGTTTCATGTTGATTTGTTGAGTCTACTTCTCTAGGCCTTCCATCATGAAATTTTTATTTTTAACATGCATAAAGGATGTAATTCTCAATTAACATTATGCATTTGATATTTTTATTTTTTATTTTTATTTTTATTTTTATTTTTTTTATTTTTATTTTTTATTTATTTTATTTTATTTTATTTTTATTTTTTTTAAGAATTGGACATTCATTAGATTTGATTATTTTTCACTAAGTACTTTCTATGTTGTCTTTTCTTGTCTTTCATATCATTTATATCTTCTTATTATAATATTAAAATTATTTATTTTAGTTAGCTTAAGGTTATCCTCATGTAATTAATACTCTATCACTTAGGTGGAATATAATTCTCTATTTCCAATGCAACTGCATATATCAAAATCAAATGACAACACATATAATTTTAACCTTTAATGTATATACTTTGAAGGTACAATTATTAATTAAAATTACATTGACTATTTCTATTTCTTAGAAATTATATAACTTCATCCTTATGATTTCATTTTCATAAAAAAAATTACTAATAATAAACTAATTCAAACAATCATTCTTGTTCTTAACATTAAAAAATACTAAAGATACAAAAGTTTAAAATCTTAGGTACTTCTCTTATTATATTTATTACTTTTATTGCAATATTAAGACAAGTACATGCGATTAATTTGTTGGAGATTATATGTTTCTTTTATTTCCTAGATAATATTTGTGTTCATCTTCTCTTTTAAGTTTCAATATAATATATATTGATCTGTAGATTAAAACATTTTTATTTTTTATTTTTTTTTTGGGACAAAGACGATTAACTCCATAATATATTACAGTAAGAGTAGAGTACGAAGATTTGCATAATATGTGAAGATCTCTTACTATTTAGCAATACAATATGGCCGATTAACTATCATATTTTAGTTCGATAACAATAAAAAGAAAAATACATATGTTGCAAAAATTACATAATGATTCATGACTTGAAACTATGACTTAAAAATATGAGTTGCCTCTTGGCTTGTGGCCCAATTAAGAAGTATGGTCATGATCAAGTATTTGGTTCTGAACTCATCTCTATTTGAATTTATAGGTAAAGATAAATAGTTTTCCTTTAACTATTTGATGTTGAGTTTCTTTATACAAATTGCTAGATTATTTTTCCATGTTTTCTTAGATTCATTCAAATCCACCTCAAGCAATAATTCATAGAGAAGCATACAAAAAACAATATCCAAATCATTTAAATTGTGGCTATGAAAAACTTTCTCAACCACTGTCTTGATTTCTTACTGATATTTATTGAAATTTGCAAACATTTAAGAGAGTAAAAAGAAGAGAGTGATGAACTGATGTCAATATTTCTACAATAATTGCTATTATTCCTAGAACCAACCTTTTTTCTGATAAAACTATTGATTTAAACATTGATGAATGCAACCAGAAAGATAAGGGAGATTTTTAAGAAAGACATCTACTACAATGATGTGTCTGGTTTTAGTTTGAGTAGTGACACTCAACGATTATTTTTTTTCCCTAAGCCCTTACTTATTTTAACATGAATTTGTGAAGCATCAGACACATCTCCAAGTGGATACCCAAACATTTTCATAAAATTTTCTAAGGTTTTCAATACTTCTAGAGGAATTTAAACAACCGCCCATCTCTGAACCAAGGGGCATATTCAACTGAGCATTGACATTAAATACATAAGAAAGAGAAGCATGAAAGAAAAAAGTTGTTGTTCATGAAAAATGCTATGTGTTAATCTTTTTATTTGCAATTGAGTTTGGGATACTAATTCACAACTCAAGGATTTTTATCCACACTCATCAACTCTTCATGAACTAGAATCTACATTTAATTGTCAACCTAAGAACATGAACTTGAAATGAGCCATCAAAATATATGCACTATGGAAGCCTTCTAAGCTATTGTATTAGTTGTGGATAGAAATAAACTCAAAACAACAAACTGAATTAAAAAGATAACAATGCTAGAAATAAAACTAATTACACAATAGTGACAGTGTTCACGGGGTTTGGGATGGTGGGACTCGACGTATCTCAACAAATGGAATATATTCCTCTGCTTCTGGGAAGCATGTTGTGGAGGGGCCCAAATCCTCATCAATATATTTTTCACCCTCGTTGGAGTGATATCAATTGTGGTCAAGTCATTTTTGATCCAGGCTTAAAGGTAAAGCTCTTTCTCATGTTCCTCACAAAGTGGACCATAGCTCGGGTACTTGCTTGATTTCCATATCAGACTGCATTGTGGAGAGAAATATTTCTAATATGGAGTCAGTTCTAGTTGGGAATTTTGTTGGCCCCCGCCCTAATATTGAATCAGTTAGGGAATGGGTTGCCCGGAAATGGAAAGGGAAAGGTCAGATTGATGTGGTGGCAATGGGTAATAAATTTTTCTCCTTCTCCTTTGTATGTGATGAGGATCTTAGATCTATCCTTGCAGAGGGTCCTTGGATGTTGGGTAAAACCTCCCTTGCCTTAAAGAAATGGAAACCTAGTTTTAATCCTATCTTGGGAGTGCAATGAGGCGCCCATTTTAGTCTGTCTTCTTGGACTCCCTTTGGAGTACTATGATGAGGTGATCTTTGTAGGTCTAGCGACTTGCTTTGGTGAGATTCTATCGGTGGATCCGATGACTGCAACGAAAAAGAGGCTAGTCTAGGGTCGGTTATGTTTCAATGTAAAACAAGCAGCTGATTTATTGTCTGATATCACACTCAGCTCAAAAATTGTCTTATGGGTGCAGAAGGTGGAATATGAATCTATTCCTTTTTCTTGTTTTCACTATTAAAAAGTGGGTCACTGGGCAAAGTAATTTTCAGCTAAACCAAAACCAAAAAAGATCTGGAAAAAGAAATTTGAGGGTCAAGGTAGCGGCCAGAACCAACAGGTTCCTCCTATGGGGGAAATTAGTGATGCATTGTAGAAGAAAGAATCTTCAGATGTGCCAGATAAATAAAGCTCGAATAGGAATGTTAAGGAAATGGTTTCTATTCCACCACAGGTTGACCCCCAGGTTAATATTGAGGATTCTATTCAAAAGGATAATGGGGTGACTGTAGAAACCCCCATTCAATTGGTTATTGATATGAGTAGGATAATCTTGAGAAATTTGATGGGAGACGGTGATTGATATCCCTATGGATATTTCAGAGATATCCAATCCTTTTACTCAAGTCAAATCCAGGAATCGAAGAAGGCGTCCACCATCTCCTATTACCAATGTCCAAACACTGGGAGCTTTGGGTGTCACAACCAGAAAATGATAGGGGATGGATTGTGGGTATGAACCTAAAGGGGTGGGAAGACTACCAAATAGTGTACGCAAGGATAGGCAAACTAAAGCCTCTATTGTAGATGGGGTTTAGAGAACTATTTAGGATATGCGGATTGGATCCCCCTCCCCTATCAAATGAAAATCATCTCATCAAATATTACGGGGCTTAATCACCCCCAAAAACATGATCTCCTTTCCAATATTGGAAGAGATCATAAACTGGATATTTGTCTCATTTAGGAGACAAAGATGCCTTCTAGAAGAGTGGAGAAAATCAAGTTAGCCATTTTTAAAGATTGTGTTGTTCATTGCTCTGATGCAGATGGAGCCCCAGGTGGCTTAGCCACTCTATGGAACATGAGGATCCTTCGAGGTATGGTAGTTCTTACTTGTGCTAATTATATTGCTACTAGATTCACTGGTCTCAAGGATGGTTATTCATGGATTTTATCTAATATTTATGCCCCCAATGGGATAAGTGCCAGGAGAAATCTTTGGGGTTCCTTGAGTTAGGCTAGACTTTCTTTCCTGAATGATAGATGGATTCTTAAGGGGGATTTTAATACTCCTCTTTGTAGTGGAGAGAAAATGGGTGGTGCTCTAATCTCTAAGGAAACTAAACAAAATCTTCTTGATATGATCAATGCTCTTTGTTTATTGGACCTGGATCTTATTGGTGCTCATTTACATGGTCTAATAGAAGGAGTGGATCAGACCTTATTCAGGTCAAACTTGATCGAGGTCTAATTTTGCCAAATTGTCTTTGTAGCGTTGTAAATTGTACGCACTTGCTAGGGTGGTACAATTTCACACCTAGTTTAGCACCCGCCTTGGCGCATTTTGCATTTTGCATTGCATTTCCCCTTTAGCACTTAATTAATTAAATTAATTAGGTCTAAGGTTCTATTTTATCATCTCCCATATCATAAAGTTGGGCCCTTTTCATTAAAGTGTGCCCCTTTCATTTTATTCTTCCAATACATCATTTAATCTAAAACCCTAATTAGGTCCTATTTTGAACTTTAAGGCTTGATTTCGGGGGTCAAAACATCTTGAAATCAGCTGTAACTTTGGGATTCTATCTAAAATCATCATATCCGACGGCCCTGAAAATTTGGTGAAAAGTTGTCGGGACCATGGCTCCCGGAGAGGACCATGGCGCTCGGAGTGCACACGGTCCCGGACATTTCTCCCGAAATTTTAGGAGCACAATCCAATCATAAAATAAAGCTCAACCCCAAGAAATTGGCAGGAGATTCAATCTCTAGGTTAGCCAAAAGTTGAAATTAAGACCTAGGGTTTCATATATAAGAGCTCTCTTTCTTCATTTGAAAGGACCAGAATTTTTGGTTTCAAGGGACCTTCTATGCAGGGAAAGAGCAGATCTTTGAAGACTTCAACAACATTCAACATCCCTCCATCAAGCATTCATCAATTTCATTCATCCATTTAGGGCTTTGAAGACATTGAAGAGCAATAAGGGATCACCGACTGAAGATTGGCTTGTACCCCTCCCTTGGGGTTGGGTATGATTTCATGTTGTTTTCATGTCTTTGCATAAGCCTCATTATATCATTTGTATTCATGCTTTAGATCACTTTGCATCTTGATTTGGAGCATTTACATTATCATTTACAAGCAATTAGGGTTTACTTTCTAGGTTGCTCTAGCTTGCTTACTTGCATTTTAGGATCTTGCACACACACAAGGTCTACACACACACTACTTTTACAATACAACTTGGCTATTCATGGAGGTGGAAATCACCAAAGCAGGGGTTTGACTAAGGCAAAACCCTATATAGCCGCCCACCATACTTTTTCAGATATAAGTGCAGATTTTGGGATTCAGACGACGCCGCAAATTGCAGATCCGACGGAAGCGGACCGAGACAAAACTTCACACCAAATTTCAGTGCAAAAGACCAGGATAGGGGCATGGGGTGCCCTGGTCCTACCAGGACAGGGGCGCTGGGCACCCTAGTGCCTGGGACAGTGGCGCTGGGTGCCCTGTTCCCTCTGTTAGACAGCAGTTTTTAGCATTTCCGACAGTTTTCCAGGTTGTAAAACAACAGTTTTAGGAGCAGTTTCAGGGGCAGAATCAAGACAGTGGCGCCCACACCCCCGTCCCGAACATTTTCACTCAGATTTTAACTCTGGGTACACATCTGCATTCTTGTCTTGTCCTTGTGTTTACAACTTTCCATTGTTTAATCTCAATTCTACAATCTTGTGCTCAAAGTTACTAGTTCATACTTACACTTTAGGGTTAATAGTTGAACTTGCATCATTCTATCTATCATTTGCAACAAAGGAATAGAAATCCTAATAGGTATCCCGTGGCTCTCTCTTCCACAAAAAGAAGTAGCCAATTGTGTGATACCTCTAGGCTCTTTCGTATTCCACAAGTGTGTGATTGAAAGTGAGATTAGAGCATGTTTGCTTAGTGTCACTTTTTCCCCTACACATTTTTGGTGAACCCGACGTGAATTCCAATCTTCTCTAATTCTGATTTATGTTTCCAAATTTGAGTGTTTATGCTATTTCAAATTCAAATTTGTATTTACAAGTTTTAATTTCTTGCAAAATTCAAAAATTTAGAGGAAATTTTTGCTAATTTTTCAATTCAAAGTTGAACTTGTGGATAGCTTAATTGGGATCAATAATTTCAAATCTGATTTAGGAACTCATTTGAATCATAAAAGAGCTTGCATTGGATAAAATTAATCATTTCCTTCTATTTTGCATGTGTTATGATTTGAAAGAGGAAAATTGTTGTCATGATGCATTCATTTCATAGATGTGATAATGGGTTAGCTTCCTTTGTTTCAATTTTTCCTTCTCCTAAAGAACCTCCCCCCATCTATAACAACATTTTAGTGCCTAAAAGAGTTGCTACCAATCCCTTTGAGACTCTCCCATGCTCTAAGGATGAAGACTTTAAGAGTGATCTTGACAATTCTCCTAAAATGTGCCCTTCCTATTTAGCTATCCTAGAGGAAGAGAATGATATCATAAACACCTTTCTTAATGTTAATTCACCTTCCCTACATGATGCCTCTCTAAGTGAAAAGGTATTGATGGAAATTGACTTATTTTCTCCTAAAGTTGGTCCTTCCAATGGGGGCATGTTAGTGCAACAAGAGGTTATGAACACTTCTTTCAAAGATCTCCTTCCTAAGCATGAATCTTTGGAGAAATATGTTCATGTTCCTCCTAAAAAACACTCCCTTCATGAGGATCCTTTTGTGCAAGAAGATGACATTATCCCTACATTTCCTAGTGATGGCATTTCCTTTTCCAACAAAATTCTCACTAGAGATGATGAATTAATGATAAATGCTTACCCTTCTCCTAAAGTTTGTCTTACCCATAAGCATCCCTTAGAGAAAGAAGATGAAATAATAAGCAATTTCCTTAATTCTCTCTCCCCTAAAGATCATATTGAACATATTTTGAGGAAACAGGATGAGTTTAACACATCTATTGATCCTCTCCCTCCTAAGGATGAGGAATTAATAAACAATGTTATCTCCTCTCCCAAAATTGACAATACTTCAAACATTCCTTTCAACAACTTCACTATTTGGGATGAACCATTAGAAGAAGGTGTAGACTATTCTATACCCCATGAGAGAACCCTAGCCAAAGGGGATGAAATAAAGATTGAAAACTCCCTTGATAGTTTCTCACCTTCCTTGAATCTCAATTATTCTCCCTCTAAAAATAAAGCATCTCCCTCTCCTCAACTTGGTTCTACTCATAAGGATACCCTAGTTCAAAGCAAGATGGTTAACATCTCTTTCAAATATCTCCCTCTCAAAAGTGAGACTTTAGAGAGTAATGTTGATCCTTCTCCTAGAGAGTTTATTCCCCATGTTGATCCTTTGATGATAGAGGATGATATGACCTTTCCTAGTATTACTTTTCCTACTAGAACATCAATGCCTACCCCTTGTCTCTCTCCTAAAATTGATTTAATCCGTGATAAGATTTTAGTGCAAGAGAAGACTATCAATAATTCTTCCAACACTTTTGTTCATTCCTCTAAACCATCCTCAATCAATTTGGTACATGTGAATGAAACACCTAACAAACCTCTCTTCACTATCCAAGGTGCTTGTCCTTCTCAAAATTCTCAACCTTTAAATAAGCCTATCTTAGTGGTTCAAGGTGGTTATGCTAATGATTCTTTTTGCACTCCTAAGAAACCTATTATTACTGTGCAAGGAGGTTATTCTACTAAGAGCCCTTATGAGTATGCTAAGCAACTGACTAGAGAGAGTTATCATGCAATTGCCCATACCTATAACACAAGAAACAATAGGCAACCTAATCCTCCTCTAGTTATCCCAACTTCACTTCCTCCTTCCCAACCTATTCTTCCTCAAGCTCCTCGTATTTCACAAATGCTTAGTAAGGACTATGATCTCATAAAACAACTTAAAGCTCCCCCTGCTAAGATATCCCTTTGGGATTTGATCCAAACTTCTTCCGCTCATCATGGAATGTTACAAGATGCCTTGAAAGATTTGAATGTTCCTCCACCTAATACATCTAGTAATATGGTGTCTTTGGTTAACTCTGTGATGAATCCTAAAGCTCAAATTGTGTTTACTCAAGATGAGTTGCCTACTAGTGAAATTCAACATCAATATGATCCCTTGATGATTGTGGTTATCATAAATGACACTACTATAAGACGAACACTGATAGATAATGGTTCTGGCCTTAATGTGTGTAGCATTAATCTATTGCATAAGATGAATGTGGATACATCCCTTATTGAGCCTGACTCTCGTCCCATTCGAGGCTTTGATAATGTGGCTAAGTCTTCATTAGGTATTATCACCTTACCCATCACAGTGGGACCTGTTACTTTGCCTACTCCTATCCATGTTATGTCGGGAAATCTAACATACAACTTGTTATTAGGGAGACCTTGGATTCACAGTATGGAAGCTGTCCCCTCTACATTGCATAGAAAAGTTAAATTTATTTATAATAATAAGACATATACCTTGATAGGTGATACTAATTTTCAAACTTGTTTGCAAACATCTAGTTCCAAAGGGAGTTCTTCTAAGCCTTCCTCTTCTAGTGATGACTCGTTAAACAAGATACCTATGGATGAGTCATCACCCTCTGATAATCAAAATTCTTTGGATGAGTCTGAAGTTCCTGAAGAAGATTCTTCTCAACTTGAATCTACACATGAGAAGGCTTTTGATCCTGAGAAGGTTCTCACAGAAGACGATTGGGGATCTCTTGATTTCAATCCCACCTTTGTAGGTGAGTATAGGGTTCCTCCTAGAGAGCTTAAAGTTAAAAAGAAGGAAGAAACTAGAGATCAATCAGTCTTACCTAAACCTATGAGCAATAATTTTGTGGCCGCTTCTCAAACTTCTTCTCCTCACACCTCTAATTCTGAAGAATTTGATTCTTTGTCTTATGAAAAACCACCTTTTCTTTTTGAAATGGCTAATCGTTATGGTCATGGTTTTCATATTTTGGCTAAGAGTGGCTATAGTGGAAATGGTTGTGGCGCAAATGAACAAGGAATTAAAGTTCCTTTAGAACATAACATGCATGAATATTCATTTGGACTTGGATATAATCTTTCTAAGCCCACCAAAGCATCTAAAAGACCATCTCTCAATGTGAATGCTATATTTAGTAGTGATGATGATCTCACTTCAACTAAATCATCTTCTACTTCTATCAACTCTCATTCCCCTCATAAGGAAATCTTGGCGATGAACAAATCTCTTTATGACTCCCCTCAAATTTCTAAATCCACTTATGAATCTTTATCTCCTATTCATCATAAAGTCCTTTCTTCCAGGGATAAGGCTCTAATAAATTACACTCATCTCTCTTCTAAGATTTCTCGTAACTTTCCTTCTTCAAATTTTATCATTTTATACATGTTTTTTATCTCACTTATGGTTGAACATTCAGCATGTCATATTCAAATACCTCATTCAATCTATCATGTCTTTAAATAACATTAATGGCTATTATGTTTCTCATCATTATGTGACATTGGTAGCTCATTTACTGGGGGCTCATTGTCATTCATGATGGTACAATTTCAAGTGCAATCATATTTTTGAAGCAACATAATAGCCTAATTTTTCTATGTTATCTCTTGTTCCTATGGGGACAAGAGTGATTTCATACATCTCTTCTTTTTATGGTTAAAATTTCCCTTTGGGGTAATAGTGTGGAAATATTGATCATCTTTTCTTTAGAATCCTCTTTTCCTAGATATGGGAGAAGATGTGTATTCTCTTTCTTATCCTACCCACTTCTTGTGAGGAGAATTTTACATACACTAATGTCTTGCTTGCATGAACTCATGTGAGTATGTAGTACATTTCTCTTATGTCTAAATCTCTCCCTAGAAGATTGTGTAAGTCCTTCTCATTGACCTTATCCTTGGGAGGCAATGATCTTTCCTTATTTTTATCTAAGGATCCACTTTTTCCTATTTCGTGGAATGGTGTGAACTTTATTACTTGATGTTATTCCTTGTATGCATTTGTTGTTGTTTGTTCAAGGATTCTCTCTTACAAGAGGTGTAAGTCCTTGACTACAACCTCTTTTGCACTTGGTAAAATACATCCATAATGAATTCACTCTCCCAATTGGGTTAAAAAGAGCGTCATCCTTCATTAAGAATCACTTTCACCTCGCAAAAGAAGGAAGTATTGCATTCTTATTCTCTTCTTTGTCTTATTCTAGAAGATGTTATATTTGTCTAAGATAATTCCTCTCGGGGATAGGTGTCTTTTGTATAAAGATCTCTTCTCCTCTAAGGATCTCCTTTATACATACTACAAGATATCCCTTTTCAACTATCTTATCCTTGCTTAAAGAGTGCAAAACTCTCTTGCTTGGATCTATGACATTGTTGCATTTGTGGGGTATCTTCTTTTGTGATGAAGGTAGGTATCCTTGTTCTACTTTACTTATGACATAAACATTACACTTTTTGAGCAATGGGTCATTCTCAGAACCAGAGCACAGACTCTTAGAGCGAGATGTCTCCATTTTTCTTTTATGCAAGGTGATTAATCTCGGAACTAGAGCACAGACTCTTAGAGCGAGATGTCACGCTTTTGGACTATACATATGCAGGTTGTAGCATACTCGGGCATAGACTCCTATGAGGTGCTTCTAACCTCCCATACACACACATGCATGAGGTTGAGTGGAACTAGCGGCATAAGGCTAGACTTTCTCACTCTCCTCCCTTACATGGATCACCTAGACAAGATCTAGGGGCGAGAAGTCCATGATTTCTCTCTCACTATTCTTCTCATGGATCACCAATGTGTGTATTCATGCTTTTTTCCTTTCTTTTCTTCTCTTTGCATTTTGTTTCCATTTACATCCTTCATCTTGTGTTAGAGAACTCGCAAATCCTCACACTCTTTGTTGTGTTGGAATTAAGATTTAGTCCTCTTTCTTACCAAATGATTCTCCATTAGTTTCTGATCTCATATCAAATCTTCTTGTGAGCATTTGTCATCAATATTCTTTAACAATTCAAAGTGGTAAAAATGATACCCTGTTTCAACTCACTAAAATTAGCAAGCCGAAATAGGGGGGGGCATATAGCTACCCTCAAATTTTCATCACCTTCCTTAGTAAGCATTAGGTGATTCTGTGATCTAACGTGTGTTTTGTAGGGTGCGGTTCCTAACTGTGTACTGCAGATACCGCTAAGGGCTTCGTTCGACAGACTTATGGATATATCCTTTTTCAAATAATGTTTACTTTTCTGTACTTTATCTTGCATATGCACGTAGTGTTCATATGACCGCTAAAGTGGGGGCTAAATGTAGCATTGTAAATTGTATGCACTTGCTAGGGTGGTACAATTTCACACCTAGTTTAGCACCTGCCTTGGTGCATTTTGCATTTTGCATTGCATTTCCCCTTTAGCACTTAATTAATTAAATTAATTAGGTCTAAGGTTCTATTTTATCATCTCCCATATCATAAAGTTGGGCCCTTTTCATTAAAGTGTGCCCCTTTCATTTTATTCTTCCAATACATCATTTAATCTAAAACCCTAATTAGGTCCTATTTTGAACTTTAAGGCCTGATTTCGGGGGTCAAAACATCTTGAAATCAGCTGTAACTTCAGGATTCTATCTAAAATCATCATATCCGACGGCCCTGAAAATTTGGTGAAAAGTTGTCAGGACCATGGCGCCCGGAGAGGACCATGGCGCCCGGACATTTCTCCCAAAATTTTAGGAGCACGATCCAATCATAAAATAAAGCTTAACCCCAAGAAATTGGTAGGAGATTCAATCTCTAGGTCGGCCGAAAGTTGAAATTAAGACCTAGGGTTTCATATATAAGAGCTCTCTTTCTTCATTTGAAAGGATTGGAATTTTTGGTTTCAAGGGACCTTCTATGCAGCGAAAGAGCAGATCTTTGAAGACTTCAATAGCATTCAACATCCCTCCATCAAGCATTCATCAATTTCATTCATCCATTTAGGGCTTTGAAGACATTGAAGAGCAATAAGGGATCACCGACTGAAGATTGGCTTGTACCCCACCCTTGGGGTTGGGTATGATTTCATGTTGTTTTCATGTCTTTGCATAAGCCTCATTATATCATTTGTATTCATGCTTTAGATCACTTTGCATCTTGATTTGGAGCATTTACATTATCATTTACAAGCAATAAGGGTTTACTTTCTAGGTTGCTCTAGCTTGCTTACTTGCATTTTAGGATCTTGCACACACACAAGGTCTGCACACACACTACTTTTACAATACTACTTGGCTATTTGTGGAGGTGGAAATCACCAAAGCGGGGGTTTGACTAAGGCAAAACCCTATATAGCCACCCACCATACTTTTTCAGATATAAGTGCAGATTTTGGGATTCGGACGACGCCGCAAATTGCAGCTCCGATGGAAGCGGACCGAGACAGAACTTCACACCAAATTTTAGTGCAAAAGACTAGGATAGGGGCGTGGGGTGCGCTGGTCCTACTAGGATAGGGGCACTAGGCACCCTAGTCCCTGGGATAGTGGCGCTGGGCGCCGTGGTCCCTCTGTTAGACAACAATTTTTAGCATTTCCAACAGTTTTCGAGGTTGTAAAACAGCAGTTTCAGGAGCAATTTTAGGGGCAGAATCAGGACAGTGGCACCCGCACCCCCATCCCGAACATTTTCACTCAGATTTTAACTTTGGGTACGCATCTGCATTCTTGTCTTGTCCTTGTGTTTACAACTTTCCATTGTTTAATCTCAATTCTACAATCTTGTGCTCAAAGTTACTAGTTCATACTTACACTTTAGGGTTAATAGTCGAACTTGCATCATTCTATCTATCATTTGCAACAAAGGAATAAAAATCCTAATATGTAGCCCGTGGCTCTCTCTTCCACAAAAAGAAGTGGCCAATTGTGTGATACCTCTAGGCTCTTTCGTATTCCACAAGTGTGTCATTGAAAGTGAGATTAGGGCATGTTTGCTTAGTGTCACTTTTTCCCCTACACAGGCTTACAAAAATTCTTGTACCTTGTCCTATCTCTCTAGAATTGGATCGGACCATTTCCTGATTATCCTGAATATGCTGCCCCTTTATGGAAGAAGATCCTTTCCCTTTAGATTTGAGAAAATATGGACCATCAATCTGGAACTTCAGGATAAGATTTCAGAATGGTGGGACATTATTATTCAGGGGACTGGTATATATAGAATTGTTAACAAATTATCCAATGTTAAATCCAATATTCTATAGTGGAACAAATCTATGTTCGGGAATATTTTTCAGCAAAAGGAAAACATAAAGAAGGAGTTGGATGATATTATATTTCTTAGTCAGGGGTTGGGATACAAGCCTAGAATCATGGATAAAGATATTAAACTATTGAATAAGCTTCATGACATTATTTCTAAGGAAGAGGAATATTGGAAATAGAGATCCAGAGTTGTATGGCTTAAAAGTGGGGACAAGAATACTAAATTTTTTCATATCACCACTATGAAACATAGAGCTACCAATAGAATTAAGAAGTTATAGGTTAACAACTAGTGGGTGGATAAGAAGTAGGATTTGTCTAAGGAGGCCATCGATTTATTCTCCTCCCTCCTCTTTGAGGATGGTCCTCTAGATCTTCAGGCCCTAGAGAATATTCTTTAGGAGGTTTTGCTTAAGGTCACCCTAGAGATCAACAAGGAGCTTACCAGAATCCTGAGTTTTGTAGAGGTTAATAAAGCTACTTTCTCCTTTGAAGGGAACAAAGTTCCAAGCTCATATGGTTTTCCGATGTTTATTTTTTCCAAATGTATTGGCAGATTGTCGGTAATGATGTTTTTGATGTTGCTAGAGAGTTATTTGGTTCCAGTTCTCTTTTCAAAGAGTTGAACGTCGCCTTTTTTGTTTTTATCCCTGAAAAACCTAATGCTAGCAACTTTCAAGATTTCAAACCCATTAGTTTGTGTAAGTCGATTTATAAGATTATCTCTAAGATTCTGGTTTTCAGACTCAAGCTATCATGCCTATGTTGATTTCCAGACATCAAAATGGTTTCATCCCTGGCCGATAGGTTTTGGATTCTATTATTGTTGTTGATGATAATGTCTATTCTCTTTTTTTAATAATGTCGGTTTCCTTCTCAAGATCGATCTTTTGAAGGCCTATGATCGGGTTAATTGCCAGTTTTTGATAAGTGTCCTACAGGCTTTTAGTTTTTATAGTCATTTTTTTTAGTTGGTTGAACAATGCATATCTATGCTGAATTTTTTTGTCTTCATTAATGGTTCCCCCTCTGGTTTTTTCTCTGCCTCTAGAGGTATTCAGTAGGGTGATCCTCTGTCCCCCTTTGTCTTCATCTTAATGAGTGAAGCTCCGAGTAAGGTAATCCAACAGGGTATCAGAATGGGCAATTTAAAATTCCTTAAGCGTTCCTCTCAATATCTTGTGTGTTCCCATAATTTTTTTATGATACTGTCCTTATTGGAGAGAGTTATGTTAGGAAAGATAAAGTATTGAGGGCCATTTTGTCCCTATATGAAAGAGGATCTGGATAGAGGATAAGCTTACCCAAAATCTCTATCTTCTTCCTCAACACCCATGCTTATAGATAGAATGAAATTGCTGAAATTTTGGGGTTTAAAATTGGCACTCTATCAGATACTTATTTGGGTCTACCTCTATGCCTTGGTCCTCTGAAGACATTTTGGTCAAGTATTATTGATAGATTTTATAAGAAGTTGGCAGGGTGGAAAGGTGCCCTCCTTAGCCAAGTTGGTAAACTCCTTCTTTTAAAATACCCATTGCTTCTGATTTATGCCAAGAATTTATTTGAAGTCCTAGTGAAATTTGTGGAGTGCATGGAAAAGATTCGAAAGACCTTTTTGTGGTCTAGGTCTTAAAGTAAAAATAAATTGCATATTCTTTCATGGGAATAGGTGTTCTCCCTAAAAAGCTTGGTGGCCTAGCCCTTAGACAAATGCAAGATTTAAACATAGTTGTATTATCCAAATAATTATGTATATGTCTTAAAGAGGATAATGAATGGATCTCTCTATTCCATCATAAATATCATATTTAGGGAATTGAGGATGCCTTGGAGAATTACCTATTTCTCTTTGTGGCATGTGATATGTGGAAGAATTTTTTCAATTAGAAGGATATTATTTCTCAAGGGATGAGATGGTATCTTGGAGATGGTAGAAATCTACACTTCTAGGATGACTGTTGGGCGGGGGAAGGTTCCTTATCCATCTTCTCATGGGTGGACAGTCTCAAGAACAAATCTATTAGACTTGTTGGTGTCCATGTCGCTAATTATATTTGCGAGGGAGCATGGATTGATATTGTTAGTATTGATTCTTCCCTTTGACCTATCTAGGAGTGGCTTTCACGGATTCATACTCCCTTGTTTCATGTTGTTGATAATTTTTTTTGGAGTAAATCGCCCTATGTGGTCTTCTCTATTGCTAATGATTTTTCAAATCATCACTAAGTCCTTGTCTCTGGCCCCCTTTTGGGCTAGTATCTGGAACAATATCTTGATTCCCAAAATTGATATATTTTTTCTCGCTCTTTATGCAGGAGAAGGTTCTAACCATTGGCAATCTTTCTAAAAGAGGTATGGCTGTCCCCAACATATGTTTCCTATGTAAAGAGAATGCAGAGAATGCTAAAAACATCCTCCTACATTGCCTATTTTCTATTTAAGTTTGGGTCTTCTTCTTTAAGCTGTGCGAGTTATGTTGGCTTTAGTCGAGTAATATCAGGGATTGTTAATTCCAATGGGTTTGTCCCTCGGGAAATACCTCTCTTAGAGTACTCTGGAGTTGCATGATGCCTCACATTTCTTTGGGTCTATGGAAGGAGAGAAATAATAGGATCTTCAGGGATAGGGAGGGCTCACCTATTATTGGGGTGCATAGAATACATAACAGTATAAAGGAAAACCTCCTATCCTCTTGTCCCTCCCACAAAGGACAAGAGGATAGGAGGTTTTTCTTAATACTCTTCTGTTTAGGATTTGGTTTTCCTTAATATAATCACCAAATGTCTTTTGTCTAAGGTTTTGCTTGGCTTCGATTTTTCTTTACCTTATTGTTTGCTTGATGTCATTATAATAATAATTAAGTTTAGATTTCAGTCTTAAGATATAAATCCAATAAATTTTTACATAAAGTAGTTTACACAATTGAGGAAGGATACACAGCAACTCCTTTAATGAAAGCATCCATTAAAACTCATAGTTGTTGTTACCTCATGAAATATTATGATTGCAAGATAAGAATAGGATGGGTTTGTTAAAAATACTTTAGAATCTTTCAAGAAAATGTGATTGGCATGGTGAAACCCTTGTGGGAAAAAGACCACACCAAAGAGAACAATGCTTGTGTTATTCCTTCAAATGGGTTACAAGAATACTTCTCTCTAAATTCCTCTAGAACTTTATTACTGCTACAACCTACAAAACAACTTGTCTAACCTCCTACAAGAGTACAAAGAGTTTGATTTCATTGAATTTTTTCTTCACTTATTAAAATATTTCAGTATGGTCTAAATTCTAGTTCCGCATATCTCTTATAATGGGTTGTCTAGGAATCATTTGTTTTCTAGAAACATAACCCTCAACTTAAAATTGTACAATTTTTATTGGATATTCCTATTTTAAGCACTCGTAAATGATGCAATATAATATCTATTTTGTATATCTATATAATATTAGCTTCTTAATTGATTTACAAAGATTTACATGTTATGTCAAGATCACTTATTGATGAGCAATACAATGTGACTGATTGTCATATTAGTGCTCAATTACAATAACAGAGAAAAATATATCTGTGCAACAACTACAAAATGATTCTTCAGTTGATGTGACGCTAGCTCCAAATTTTGCTGCTAATATTCTAGGCAATATAGATCCTAAACTAAGATTGACTGCATTTGTGTCAAGAATAAAATATTGATCAAAACTTACTCAGCTAAAACAATACAAGATGTTCTATGACTTGAAACAATGAGGTACCTCTTGGCTTGTGGCCTAATTGAGAATTATGCTCATGATCAAGATTTTGGTTTTGAATTCATCTCTATTCAAATGTATATATAAAGATAAATAATTTTCCTTTACCTATTTAATGTTGAGTTTCTTTCTACAAATTGCTAAATTATTTTGCCATTTTTTTTGAAATTCCTCCGAATCCACCTCAAACAATTATTTATACAAAAGCATACAAAACATAATATCCAACTCATCTAATTTTAGGTTGTGAAGAACTTTCCCAACCACTATCTTGATTTCTTACTGATTTTTACTTAAATTTGTAGATGTTCAAGAGAGTAAAAAGAAGGGTGTCATCAACTCATACTAATGTTTCTACAATAACAACTATTATTCCCAAAACCAACCTTTTTCTAATAAAACTATTGATTTAAAATTTGGGGAATGCAACAAAAAAGATAAGGAACCTGGTGGTAAATAGATTTGTCATTGTGTTCGTTTATTTGAAACTGACCCTGTTGGATCCATGAGCAGTGACGAACATTCCAAAAGTTGGAGAGATTGGAGTAAAATCAAAATCTTCCTCAGCATTTGAGAGGGGCAACTCCCTTGTATGATAGGGGTATTCAGGATTTTTGTGTACTTTTAACTTGAAAGTACATAAAGGAGAAAACATAGAACTTAAACAAGATAAATAACAGAAACCCTATTGGAAGTCATACGAATACAAAGTAGGATTCCATAAATGATAAGAATAACAAAAGGGGTTACCACCAAATAGGTTAGTCATGCAACGATGATGAAAGAACTACAATTAACCTCAACACCCGAAGATATAGGTTGTACTCGCACATGCAAGTCAAGATACCATGAAATGATGTGCTTCATCAATATATTTCACCAATACATAAAGGGATTACTAATTCAACATACGAGAAATTAGTAACGATAACTCATGAATACATTCAAGACACATGAACTCAACGCATTCTTCATTAATCTTTTTAAAAATATACAAGCTCAAAAACCCCTTAGTACAAAGGTATGAACATTAAAAGTTCTTATTTAGTTCCTCTACAAAATTTGTAGAGTTTTTCCCCTATTGTAAAAGTCTCCCCTTTACAAATGAAATAGCCTTGTCTTTATAGGCTACCCAGAATAACCAACTTAGTAACTAACTTTGATAAGTTAATAACTAACTCATTTCTATGCAAAAAAACCTTTAGTTAGAAACTACTTCAGTTTTGCGTGAATAAGGTCCACTTTCTAACATTTAGTTACAATTAGTGAAAAAAGTCACATTTACAAAAAGAACCACTTGGAACATTATAATTTTCAAGTTATGGATCTTTCTGAAGTAGTTCTCCATCATCATTTGCTTCATTCGCATTATGTTATTATCGTAAGTACCAACAATTGTAGTATATTAATGTTTTCACCATTGACTTAAAAGAAATATTTGCCCACAAATATATTGACTTCAAGAACACGCTCTCCAATTGTATCTACTTATGTCAAGCATTCTTTAATTTCATAACACAACTTTTCATAATCAGAAGGCTTGCATGATCTCATGATTGATTCTTTGCATTCATACGTTGTGGATTCCATCAATCATGTTCTGAAGAATATTAATAATCATGTGATTGAAGTATGTGCAACCAACTTCCACTGAATAAGGCACACACAAAATGGTTCTAGAGTCATTCATTAAAAGATCTTGATAGCTCCACTACAAAATGTATTTTACACGAGTCATGTTTCAACATTTTGTATTGCATGCCTGCGGGAGCATTTACAATTATAACTTCTCATGAAAATCCTGAATTCTATTATGCTTTGTGGATGTTCATACCACGTGAGGAATTGGCAAAGGTTGTGACGTTCAAATATACACTTTCCGTTTTGAATTTGCTTTAAAGATTCAAAAGCTTTTTTAGGAAATCCATTTTGTGCATATCCTGCAATTGTTGTATTACATGAGATAACATTTCTTTGAGACATTTTGTCAAACATGTCGGATGCACTATCTAAACCTCCATGATTCACCTGAGCATTTTGTTGAGTACCATGTGAAATGTTGATGCTCCTTATTCTACCACCCACATCTTCGGTAAATTACATGAATATCAACCTTTCAAAGCATTAACATTGTGCAATATCTCCGATCATAGGAGTTGCTGGGTGGTAAACCCGTAGTGTGGCAAGGGGATTTGGAACTAAAATAGATGCTAGTGGCTTTGCTTCTATCTCTTCCCATCAATGCCAATACCCCTACCTAAGATAAACTTCAAGGGTGGTGAGTTAAACTAGCGCTTCTTCGAGCAGATAAATATCAATGGGTGCCCTTGCATATGCTATTGGTGGTTTAAAATCAACTTATCCCAGAACAGGAATAGGGGCTGCAAGCACTTAATTTGGATTTATTACTTCCATTGGATCTCGAACTACCGAAGCCCTTGTTACCTATGCTAATTTTGTTATCTATGTCTCTGTTGCTTGCTCTGGTGCCTTCTATGCCTTAGCCGTGGGTGACATGGATCGTATACAACCAAAGTCAACTGAGAGTGGCTTTACATCTACCAATTGCATTTGCTTTAAATTTATAAATACTTTGCATCAAATGTTTCCAATGCATATCATGCAGTCCTGGCATTATATAAGATGACATCAATTTGAGGTATTATGCTGAATATTTCACTTACCTTGTCTATGCTCCCATGATTTACATTTGTGTCTACCATATTATATTGTCAATCAATTTCCAGCTTTGCCATGCTTCCATAGTTTGTAGTCATGTCTACTAGAGCAGTTGCAATGATAACATTTGACGAAATGCCTCTAACTTTATGCTTTGATGAATCTCCATAACCTGTTCTTTCTATTTCATTTTTTGTGTGCATGTCTACAAGGGTGTTTGAAATTGCAGTGTCTATCAAAACTTGTTCATTTAATATCATGGACTGCCACCTTCATATATATATATATATATGTATTGCAGGTATCAAGAAAACATATCCAAATGAACAACATAGCTTTCATTAACATCTTGGTAATAAGGTTTAGAGCATCCACAAGATAACCATCATGAGTCATAAAGGACAACCATGAACACCAAACAAATCCTATGATGTTAAAATATATTCTAGAGTGCTTCATTGATTCAAAGATTTTGAAAGCTTGCATGCAAAATCCATTTTGTGCACATTCTAAAATCCTTTTTTTTCATTCATGAGGGGACATCTCTCTTGAAGCATTTTGGTAAACAGTTCACGGGTTCTGTCTGTGCTTCCAAATTCTTCATACTGCGTAATTCCATGAGACTGCATTTCATTTTAGAACTTTTTTTTATATCTCTTATGGAGAAGGTAAAGAATGCTCCAAAATGGAGAATTTCTAACCTTCTTGACAAAGAGGTCCCACAAGGTTAGGAAATAAGGTTATAAATGCTTCATTTTGGAGCATTCTTAACCTTTTTCCTTTTGAAGTTATGAATATGGGTTAAGAATGCTCGAAAATGAAGCATCCTTAACCTTCTCTTACAAACACTATGATCTTGACCTCAAAAACCATCGAACATGAAGGAGAACAAAGGGGAAATGGAAATGATGTTTTTAGATAAAATTCTCCCTCAAATTACCACAAATATTAAAATAATTTAAAATATTAAATTATGTTTTGAAAAATAATTTAATATTTTAAATTTAATATGCAAACTTAGGAAAAATAGCCATAACTTTCAAATGGTAAGAAATTAAGCTCTGAAATTTAAACCACACATTTATGGTGGGGAAATAAGAAAAGGTAATAATTTATTCCTCATGAAAATACCTAGGATGAGAGATTTTAATCATTTTTGTTCAAGGGACATCAAAATTTGAAAGTTTAATATATGATAAACTATGAACTGGGTTCAGACAGAAATTGGCCACATAACACATAATGATGCAAAGGACATGTATATGAAATGATTTACCTTAATTATTTGTAACTTCCAAAATTCCTCCATTTTTCATAATTTGACTGACAAGGACCTTAGATCACATGCTCATTGCTTGCACATAGACACATATTTGGGCCTTCATTCAACGTTGAGACTGATATGAAGTTAAAATTTCAGGTATCCCAAATATGGGGGCAACAACTAGCTATGACTAGGGACAAGGACTGTAAAGGATGCAGGATGAACCCAAAATCTCTGGCTCGCAGTCTAGTGCACTATCCATTGGGCAACAGAGTCAAGAAGAAACAACATAGGGAATAGCCGGAGAAATCGGACACAAACCAAAAATGGTATGAACACAACAAAACTTATAACTAAATTATGCACATAGTAGGCAAATCCCATCTTAAAGCTCTCCACGATCTTCATACAAAACCATTCATAGGCTGACCGAACTAGGCACCTGTGCAGAAATATGGCGAGCATCCATGTGAAACCTGTAAGATTAGTGAGTTGGAAAGATCAACATGTATAAGATGAGAAAAAAATTTGGACAGTGAACCAAACAACCATCTCTCATCATAAATTTGTAGGCTCTCTTCAAGTATTGGGTTACCACTTTGAACTTTATTGACAATTTGTGAAATATTCTCAAGCATACCCATATCCTCTCTCTGAAGATCCCTCTAATAGTCTGGTTTACAATTAATTAATCCACAAATCGGACAACCTTCATATAATCTATGATGTGAAGAAACTTGAGTAGACATAACCATTGAATCATGTTCAAGAATTTCATCTTGAAAATCATCTGTATAAATACGCACTTTTACTATAGGAGAAGTCATCATTTGAAGCCTTCAAACAACAATCTGAAATACAAACATTATGAGAATTAACTTCATTGATTTCCTTCATTAGATCATCCATTACCTCATTTATCTCTGCATTTTCGGTATAATTCCCAAAACTATCCCCTTGAGTAAGGATGTCTTCTTGATCCAAATATTCAAAAGGAGGATTTCTTTGAACCTTGAATACTTCATAAGGCATAGATTGCAATTACATAAAAATAGGGATATTTATTGATATACCTACATGGATTTCATATTCAACCCTCGCATAGATATTTGCATTACTTTTTGTGCTCTCTTTTCCCAATGATTCCTCTTCATCACACTCTTCATGAAATTTGAAAACTTTATACTCAGGTGACATGCATGATAAAGAGTGGATTCTCGATGGTTCAAATTCTTTCACTTGAGGCTAATCTAGAAATTTGGTAAACGTCTCCATTTTTGAAGATAAAGAATATGTCTGCAAAATTTTACTTATGCTTCCTTCTCTATTGGTCATATCCATACAAGATCGTTCACTAGGTATTATACCTTTGATTTCCTTGAAAACGTTTTCATCTTGAACTGTTGGTGATGGATGAATGAGAATATCTTCTCCACGTAGAAAGTCATCATCATAAGACTTGAGACACCAAGCTGGAATGAAAACTATAGGGGATTCTTCTTTATGCATGTCTTCATCGTTATTTTCAAGCTTCGGTTGCATGCATGTCTGAAAAGAATTTGAATCATCATCTTCAAGCTCTTTGTTTTCAAGTTGACAGAAGACTTTTTCTTTTCTCTAACAATCTTCATAGTGCTCATGGCATTTTGTCGCAATGATAGCTCTAGTCTCCAAGTCTCTAATGAAAACTGACTCAGGTGTGAACTCCACAACTCTCTTAGTTGTGGCATGTGTGATTTGATAGATAGAAAGGAGATTGTTTGTCAAGTGGGGTACACACAACACCTCATTGAAGGAGTTATCCCCAATGTCAATAGATCCTTTCCCAATCACATCCATATATGTATGATTGCCCATCAAAATCTGCGGCATGGTACAAGGCTCAAATGTAGACAACATAGACTGTAAAGATGCCATATGATGAGAAGCCCATGAATCTAGAAGCCATCTCTCTGAATCATGACTAATAGTAGCACATAGAGCTTTTCCTTTTCTTGTTCCAAAAGAGTGAGTCTTCCCACTTGTAGAAGCCATGAACACTTTCCCTTTTCATTTTGAATGTGAGGAAGTGGAAGTTGATGAATCATCCTTCTTGTAGATATTAGGCACATCAATGTTATGCTTTTTGATGATATGTGTGAGCTCATCAATCTTCTTAGAATGGCAACGATGCTCCTCATGACCAAAACTTTTACAGTAGGCACAAGTAGGTCTCTCCCTCTTTGGTGAATTATCCCTCTTGGAAGAGGATGTATCTCCTTGTTGTGGAGAGGATGATGCTTTGTCCTTACGCTTTGATTGCCATTTCTTCTTGTTTGAGTTGTCCTTTCCTTGATTTCCTTTGTTCCCTTGATTTGCCACTAATGATTGAGACTTAGAAGCCTTAAGAATGCCCATGCTTATAAACTTAGTTTGTTCCATCATCAACATTTCATTGAAAGCATCAAATGTAGGCATTGTGTAGATTCAACCCATTGTCAAACTATGGGTTTGGAAACTAGAAACAAATGCTACATATTCTTGTGGAAGCTTGCCTATCAAGTTGAATATCAATTGAGTATCCTTCTTATCAATGCCACAATCTTTGAGTTGTTCCCTCAACACATTTGCCTTAGGATCAGTGGGAGCAACAATAGTTCCATCAATGTAATGAGTTAGTCCTTTTTCCATAAGTTTACTCCATGCATCAATTTTGCAAGTAGCATAATTATGAGGAGTTAAGAGAGGAAACTTAGAAGAACCCATAGCAGCAAAAAGGAAGGAACACAATAGTACAAAAGCACAAGAGACACCCCCCCAAATTCACTCAATCAAAGTACCCCCAAAAAAGATGATTTTGGCACTTTATATGTAGTGCGTGTATAATAGGCCACTTGAAAAACAAGGCAAAGTGGACTTCTGATTTCAATTTACAACTTCTCAAAATGAGATCTAAGAGACTTCAACAAATATTGCTAGTGATCTAAATTGAGATCCAAGCAAAATGCAAGTACCAAATATGCCAAAAATGGCCAAATAATGAAAGTACAATTTTTACTTAAAATTACTGCAAACAAATGGCAGATTATGAAAGTAGATGAAAAAATATACACTTTCAACAAAAATGGCACCTGAAAAGAAGTCCATATGAGCCCAAATGAAGCCTCCAAAGTTGTAAAAATTGAGATTTCATGATTTCTGAAAAACCTTTATCTGAGAAATAGAAAACTCCTACACAATTGTATAGATCACGAAATTCTACCCCCCAAAAAAAAAAATTGCTTGAAAAAATGAGTCCGGATGAGTGAGATATCGCTATCTAAAAAATGCCTGGAAAATTATGATTTCTAGAAAATTTCCGCCGCAGCGTCAAAATTCAAATGCCTCCAGATTTCGCCTCCGAAGTCCGATTTGGATGAAACAAAAGGCAAAACTAACTTTCTTGGTCCTCCTCAATCCAATGGTAACCTCAGATTTGACCCATCAAGCTTCAATAATAACCTGCAATAGAAAACTCAAAAATACACAATACCAAATAGCATCAATTTCTCTCAATTAGCAAACCAATGACACTCTAATGGATCTGATACCATGTGAGATTTTGCACTATCTATGTATATAAGAGGATTACATCAAATATATCAACAATTACAAGATACAAAGAGGTGTGGCACATTATGATAGTGCGAGTACAACATTGCTCATGCAAGAGCATACAACATGATAGTGCAAATCTGGAAACATGAAGATGATGCCACCAAAAAGCCCTGTAGAATATTACAAAAAAAGATGCCTTCGATTGGGATGTGGCCAAGAGATATAAAGGAGCAAATCAACCCCGTACTGCAAGATAGGTGTGAAGAGACAAGAAAAAAAGTGTTCCCAGTTTGACTTATTAAATGATGTTTGTGTTTTTAAAAGATTTTAAAAATCTAAATAAAAACAATTATTATTCCCATGCAAAAAAAGACTTTATTAAAAAATAAACTTTATGCAAAAAAAACTTTATTGAACAATTATTATGCCCATGCAAAAAAAACTTTAATTAAAAATCTAAATAAAAACATTTTGTATTGCATGCCTGTGGGAGCATTTCCAACTATAACTTCTCATGAAAATTCTGAATTCTATTATGCTTTGTGGACATTCATACCACGTGAGAAACTGGCAAAGGTTGTGATGTTCAAATCTACATCTGCTATTTTGAATTTGCTTGAAAGATTCGAAAGATTTTTCGGGAAATCCATTTTGTGCATATCTTGCAATTGTTGCATTACATGAGATGACATCTCTTTGAAACATTTTGTCAAACATGTCGAATGCACTATCTAAACCTCTATGATTCACCTGAGCATTTTGTTGAGTATTACATGCAATGTTGATGCTCCTTATTCTACCACCCATGTCCATGGTACATTACATGAATATCAACCTTACAAAGCATTAACAACGCATAGTGTCTCTGATCATAGGGGTTGCTAGGGGGTAAACCCATAGCGTGGCAAGGGGATATGGAATTGAAACGGATGCTGCTAGTGTCTTTGCTTCTATCTCTTCCCATCAATGCCAATACCCCTACCCAAGATAAAATTCAAGGGTGGCGAGTTAAACTAGCGCTTCTTCGAGTAGATAAATATCAATGGGTGCCCTTTCATATGCTATTGGTAGTTTAAAATCAACTTATTCCAGCACGGGAACATGGGTTGCGAGCACTTAATTTGGATTTTTTACTTCCATTGGCTCTCGAAATACCGAAGCCCTTGTTACCTATGCCAATTTTATTTTTATTTCTATCAGTTAGCATATAGCACACTATCCCCAAGGAAAGAAAAATTACCTTTTGTTTTGTATTCATTATTCTTTGGTTTATTCCTCAACTGGAGGCTATATCCTTGTGATAATATGCTCCCTCTTCTCTCTCTCTTGGGTGTATCCTACCTTAAATAAATTTCTCCTGATAAGGCGTGTGTGAAATCTTTAACATGGGGGCATACACTCCACTCATATTTTGCACTTTGATACATAGAATTATTTAGTGAAATTAGCTTTGCTTTATAATTTTGATATCGTTTTCTCGACTCATAGTGAGAGGAACCTTCTTGATCTTCAGTTTTACTTTGTCAATCGATTTAATAAGATTCTTGGTCCACTGGGTACTTGGTGCATCTTGCCTCCTCAACATGGTAGAAGTCTTTCAATCTTGTTTCCTTGTACTTTACTAGCAGTATTGGCGTATGACTATACTCCCGCTAAAGTGGGGGATAAATATAGTGTCATAAAATTGTGACCCTTGCAATTTTCAACCATGTTACTGTCTTCACGTTGCCAATTCAAATTCCCAAGCTTGATCAGAGATCCGAGATTTTCTCAAGCCCTAGAAACTCCACTTGTGCAGCCCTCCGCACTACTTGAACCTGCTTCCTGCCTTGAGACAGGGGCAGGACTAGGGTGTGGAGCCCCTATCCCTCCTATGATATGGGTGTGGTACCCCTTTTCTCCTAGGACAGGGGTGTGGTGCCCTTTTCCTTTCCCTATTTTGTCCTATCTTTGCATTGGACTTTGCATAAAATGGGAAAAACTTTCCCTTTGTCGGCCTGTGATGAAAAATCAATCAATTAGTTAACCCTAATTAACAAGTATATATGTCAAATTTTCTCTCTCATTTTCATGAGTTCAAGAAGAAAAAAGTTGGATAAGCGAAGAGTGGGCATAAGTTAAAGCATTCAATCATTCCATTCTAGCATTGAGCATTCTCAAGTCTTCCTTCAAGGCTAGGTGTTGCATTCAAGTGAAGGATTCAACCACTGAAGAAGAGATCCCTTTCAACATTCAATTTAATACAATCAAATCTACCTACATTCTATCAAAATCCTCCCTTGAGGTGAATTACATTTCACTATTTCATTTATATTTACTTGCAAGTACTTTCTTTCATCATTTGGATAATTCCAAAACTGGGATTTGCCCTGAAGGCAAACCCCCAATCCCAACCCCTTTTCTTGTCTTTTCTGTGTGTAGGTTGTAGGTGCACAACTCTGTTTGCATATTCAGAATCCATTTGGAGAGGCGGAAAAGAATTTTTTTGTTTCATAGATTTTTCAGAGGATAGTAGACACTTTCAACACGGTCCTGACAACTTTTCATCAAATTCACAGGGTAGCTTCGTCTCGACATATTGTAGCCAAATCCAGGTGCACAAATTAATCTCATGCTTCTATCTCAAGTTATAATAAGTTTTTTTCTACTTTTACACGTAGTCCTACAACACATAACTCAATATTTTTTCATTCTAAAAGTGGGATTAGCTTGTCATTTCTATCCCATTGTCAATTCATTTAGTATTCAATGTCTTCCATAAGAGATTGGATCTAGTGAATTTCCCCCTTTTTTAAATATAATATGGATAAAGTATTTGAAGGTAAATCCATATTGAAACTTCCATCTCTCTTCGGAGTAAAGAAAATATTTCCTCTTGATCTATTCATCATTCACATTTTTTAACCATTACAATTGCATCCATTAAAATGGCTCCTACACTTCGATAAACAAAAGACAAGTTTTTTATTAAATTCCAAAAACATTATACAGGCTTCTAATTTTTTATTCTTGCCTCTCTTCTCCAATGGAATTTTCTCCCTTCCTTATGCGATCCATAGGGTCCAATGAGTTTTCCATCCTCCTTCAAAACACTACAAAAACTCCATAAAGACTTACATCCTTCAATTTTGAGTCAATGTGGTTTAGATATTGTACCTTTCTACCTTTGTTGGAATCATGTTGAAATTAAAATCCTTTTACTATGAGATAAAGAATGTACCAATTAAGTAACAAATTATAGTTTGTAAAAGGAAAAATTGAAGAATAGAACAAAATGCATTCTAAAATATCTTCACTAATAAAGAAAGGGTTCAACAAGAGCTATTAGATTAATATAAGAGAGCCATTGGATATTGTATGGATAATGCTTCCCTAGCAAAATAAAATATGCTCAAGTTAGAATTGGAAGAAATACTTTGCAGAGAATAATTGTACTGGAAACATACGTCAAGAGAATCTTGGTTAGCTGAGAGTGACAAGAGTACCAAGTTCTTCTAACATCTACAAAAGTGAACAGACAAATAAATAAATTAGAAATAATTCTCACTACTAATGGTTATAAGCTAATCTCACATAATGAGATTAAAGATAGGACCATAATTTTTTTAGAAATTTTCTCTTGTTGCGAGAACATCAAGAGGATCTTCAAATTTCACCTCCACTAGGGTGCCTTCTAAAACTTGTAGATGAGAACCATAATAAAATGCTAATGGTGGATTTTTCCATTGAAAAGGTTACAAAATTTTTCTAAATAGCCTCGAATAAAGAACCTAGGCTTGATAGATTTGCCATGGTTTTTTTCCAAAAATGTTGGTCTTTTGTTAGGAGAGATGTATTTCTATCCTATAAGAATAAAAAGGGAATAGAAAAAAGATAAATTATTTCAACACAACCCACATTGTCATCATTCCAAAAAAAATGCATCCATCCACTTTTTCTAACTTTAGGCTAATAACACTTTGCAACACAGTCTAGAAAATTTTTATAAAGAAAATTTGTATGAGACTATCAAAATTGATTTCATCTATCATATCCAAAGAATAGGACAACTTTGTCCATGGTAGGGAGACTTTAGAAGGAGAAATAGTTGCTAATGAGATCCTTCATTCTACAAATCTAGAAAATATTTTGGTAGTGATTCTAAATGTTGGCATGCAAAATGGCATATGATAAAGATAAATGAACATTCATCATAGCCATCCTTTAGAAATTTGGTTTTTTTCATAGCTAGTGTAAATGGATTTTATCATGTAAATCAACAGCAAAATTTTTAGTCATAGTAAATTGTTATCCATGCCGGTTTTTCACTTCAACTCACGGAGTTTGTCAAGGACATCCCCTTCCCCTTTTCTCTTCATTTTAATGGTTTAAGGGCCGAGTAGATCCATAAAAGTTGCAAATGGTAATAAAATTTAGAGAGGTGCATTTCTATCTTAGTTGTTCCCTATTCCTTCACAAATTGGCTCTTCACATTTGACACTTTTCTCTTTGGGAAATCTTCAATGGATGAAGCAATTGCTATCAAGCAAACTTTAATCTCTTAGTTGGATGCTTTGAGATAGTCCATCAATAGAGATAAATTGGGATAGTGTTTTTCTTCATAGTGGTTTCTCTCCTTAAGCTAAAGTGGATGAACTTTGGATAGGTATTGTGGGAAGGTTACCTTGCAAGCGTTTAACCAAAGAGGGGTCTATTTTCTATGTGCCTTCTTTGGTTCTAGTTTCTTCCAGTTGTTGGAGGATGCTACCCTTCTTGAGGATATTTTCTTTTGCCCCTCGCTCCCATTTTTTTTTGTTGTTCCTTGTTGGGTTCTTTCCTATGGGACCTCTTCTTCTTTGTAGGTGTTGGGATCATTTTTCTATGGTCCTTTGTTTGGAGCCCTTCCCCCTATGTTTTACTTCATTGGGAATCTATTCCCCATTATTTTTATTTACAGTTGACCTATGGAGGTGGCCCTATTTGGTTTATTTGATAGCTATGTTGGTACTAGGTTGTCGAAAGCCTTGTAAAATTTGTTTCTTATTGTTTGTCCCCTTGGTTGGTTTAATCGTAGCCTAAGGGAGGTTATTAAAATAATAGTTTGAGGTGTTCCTAAACCCCTTCTATTTTGATTAGGTAGTCTCATTTTCTTGGGACTTCGATTCCCATGTTTTATGACTCTAATCAAAAGCCTCTTTTCAAAAAAGGGTTTTGTTTTTTTAGTGTTGTCTAGATAATTTCACTACTTGTGAGCTCTTCTCTCTACATGCATTTGTGGAAGCTTGTTCTGGTGCAAGCCTATCCCATTTTTTCTTTTTTGTTAAGGTATAGGCATGTCCTTCTTTTATTAATAAAAATGATGTGAACAAATGCAAAATGCACAAAAAGAGGAAGTAATAAGTCTTACAACTAAAGAGAAACAAAAAGAAGAAGAGAAAGAATATGATCAAAATTATATCAGAGATTGGTGTGAAGAATTAACAGATGCATAAAAATAAGAAGAAATGAATCGTTGAAACTAAAATGATAGAGAAAGATGTGTTAATGAGAGAACATGAAGATAACATTATAACACATCTTATACGAACATCTCAGGATAGAAAATATATATCAAGAAGAATGAAAATAATGACGAATTCTAACCAATTGAATGAGATATAAAGATAACAAAATACAGGTGTGCAATCGTAAGTACGTCCAAATTCACCATCAATCTAATGGGAATGTTGAGGTTATTTTTGAAGGGATGAATTCCATTACAATACATAGTGTGCTACAAATACCAAATGATAGAGTTCAAAATATAATGGATGTTGATTCTCAAAATCATATGGAAAATAATAATTCACAAGAGGAACTAACATCTCTACTAAGAAGATGAAGACAATTGGAAAGAAGACAAAATAGACGGGATCAATGAATAGTTAATAGTTGAGATTAAATTTTTGGTTTAAAAGATGAAATGTCTCGTCAATTATGAAGTCCTAGTGTACATTTGAATAAATATGATATGCATCTTGATTTGTAAAGAATAATCAATTTTTCATTTAAATATAAAAGGTGATAAATTAAAACTTTACATGTTGTTTCAATGATCGAATGATTCAATTTTCCTATGTTTCAATGATTGAATGTTTCAATTTTTTGTCATAGATTTGAGGTCAATATATAGTATTTTAAAATTTTAAGGAAACATATTTTTCATATAAAACTTAATGATGCTCATCTCAAACTTTTAGTTTTGAAATTATATTTAATAGGATCATTCTTGAGAGAAAAGAACTAAGTAATAGATCTCCACCCTAATACATTAAAGATAGCTATGCTAAGTTTTATTTTAATCTATATTTGCTGCATATTTACTCCAAGTTGGCTCCTCTAATCGCAATAAGATACTTCATTTAAAAGGCATCTTCTTATCTTATTTATTTTAATTTATATTTGTTGCACATTTGTTGTTCTTATCCCAATAACGTACCCAATCTCAAAAGCATATAATAGGGACTGAGGATTATATGCTTGGAGGCTTGGGAGATGAAAGGAATGGATAAAAAATTAATTGCAACACATAAAGGATATGCAAGAAGGGGATGTATAACCTACCTTAGCCTATGAAGAATTAGGAATGTTCTTCAAGAGGTGTGGCCACTCTTGCATAGGATTGAATATTTTAGTATAAAGTATTATTTTAGATAAGCTAATGACTATATTTATGCATTAGCTAACAAAGATTGTAGAATTGTGAAAGCAGAAATTAGGCATAATAAGAAAGAGATTTACAAATATTAACTCTTAGAACCAATAGATTTAGCTATATCTCATTGATCAGTCTTTCTAACAAGTTTTCTCCTTTGCAAGTTGTCATCCTTAGGAATAGTACTTGGTAATGATGATTCAAAGTTAAAGAATCAAAGCTATGTGTTAGATGTGGCATGTAGTAAGGATCCCAATATCTCCTTAAATTTTAAATTAATGATTTTTACCTAGGAATGATGGTGCTCAACTAGTGGATTTGTCACATCAAAGGCCATGTATATCTCTTGACAACATTAGGCCTTCTTATGTCATTCTCGCAATCCTTGTGAAGGTGTTGGGAAGGATATCATATCATGGGATGCACTAAAATTAGGACCTTCAAAGAACTTTCTCTATCTTTACTAAATAGTTAATATTCCTCTCTTGTGCAAAAGTATATTCCTCTCATACCATCACATCTCAAGGATTGTGTGGATGTAGAGAGGTGATGTTTTTGAGGAAACTAGGTGGCCATTCTTTGCTTCATCTTTTCTTTTGTAAATGTTTTTCCCTTCTTCCAATTCAGTTTATGTTTTTCAACCAAATAATTTCTAAGGAATCTGCAAATGTATAGATGTGGGGTTCTCAAGAATTAAGGGTTGCCAATGTTAGCTTCATCTTATTGCTTACATTAGGTGCTTCCTTTCACCATGAACCATGTAATATAATCCTCTTAACCTGATAATTTATGTTTCCTTCATTGTTTAGGAGTTTCCAACCTTAGGGGCCTTCACTCCAAAGTACATAAAATGATTCTTCTCATGGAATTTCATAGCGATATAAAGAGAAATTTTCACTGATATTATATAAGATGTAATTTTCCTTAAGGCCCTATGGAATATTTACCCTTCTCAAGTGGTATCTTTCTTTTTCTCAAATACATTTGATGTACTACAAAATTATGGTTCTTTGTTGCATTTGTTGTCTCAATTACTTCTCATTTTTTGTTGATAATTTTGAAAAGGCTACAAAAAGTATGATTTGTTCTACGACAAGGGCCAATTGTGCGGAAATTTTTTGAGGAAAAACTTGAATAAGAAACCCTAGTATACTAAGTTATCTCATACCATGATGATCAACCTTGAATCGAACAACTGCAAAAAATAGGGATTTTAGGAGATCATTTATCCATCAAAGGCCACTCTTTCTTGACAACTCTTTCATGCACCCCAATGTCTTATGCTACACCAATCGAGTCATTGAAATATTGGGAATGCGCATCTTAAGGAAAGATTCAGAAAGGACTCCAAGGATTTCTTTATGCATTACAAGTTTGGTGACAAGTAGTCTTAGGGAGGAAAAGTAGATGGCAAAGGTGTGGGGGAAAACAATGCTCTGAGCTAGCCAGGGGCTTTTTTTTTAGCTTGGTTTCAAGTATTTTTCTAAGTAAATTGTTCTTTGGATACAAACTCTTTCTAGTTCCTCTCTCTATTAAAAATTGGGGTTTTGTTTATCTCTATTTATTAGGGGTGTTATAGCTTATGGTCTCCATATTTTCATGTTTAATAAATTATTATATCCAGGCTAGATATAGCATATTGGTCCATGGTCTTTGTCATCTTCATTTTTTAGAATCATTTTGTAGCTTACTAGCTGGTTAGGTTTGGTCTACATGTTTCCCATCATCTATGTGGTTTCCCTTCTTGTAGTATGTTCTCTCCTCTCTGGGCGTGACTGATTTCATTTTAACTTTCGTATTATAATGTTTATATTTTGAATTAATATACTAGTATTTGCTTGCTTTTTTCTTCTTTTTTAAAAAAAATCTACGAATACATCTCATCCATTTTTTGATTAAAAAAGTGGGATAGGCCCATATACAATAACAAAATAAGAATTAAGATAGGATCATACTAGAAAAAGTCACCCCAAAGGCATGAAAAAGGGAAGAGTTCACAAGCAGTGAGACAACCCAAACAACACCCAAAAAGGTAGACTCTTTTTATAAGAGAGGTTTTTGACCCAAGCCATAACTGGAAGGAACCATAGTCCTGAAACCACAAGACCATCTAATCGGATAGATTAGTTTAGGAATTCACCCTGAACCATATTGCTAACAACCTCCTATGAGCTGGAAACAAACCAACCATAGGCCAAGCAACAACCAACAAATTTTGGATGGAATTTCGTAGCATTTTGCTAACAAGGCCAGCTTAATAGGTCAATTGTCAACAAGATCATTAAGGAATAACATCCTAGAAAGGAGAGACATTGGGGAAAATTCCATTGAAAATAATCTAGAAATAAACTGACCCGAATACCTACATAGAAAGAGAGGTCTCGTAGGCATGAATCCAACAAGGCACCACACATGAAAGGGGGAGAAAGGGTTAGAAGTGGAGATCCTCATGAATGGTAGTGTCCTCTAGTAGTAGAAAGAATCTAGCACAAAAGAAGGCATACAATATAAGGATCCCTCTCTAGTTAAACACCCCCAAGGTAACCACGAAGAAGAGAAACACTTTGGCACAAGGAGAGAAACCACCATGAAGAGAAAGACCATTTTGAAGAACACATAAAAATCCCCAATCACGTCCATCAACAGGAGCCTAACTAAACACTGTAGCTTCAAAATCCACCTCCATAGGATTGAACTCGAAGGAAAAAAAATGAAGTACCTTCAAAACTCTTGCCAATAGGAATTAACCCAGTAAGGAACCACACATCAAAGGGGGAGCAAGGTGTAGAATAAAATATCCTTAATAATGGTAGCGCCCTCCAATAGCAGTAGGAACCCAATGCCAAAGTAGGCATGTAGCATAAAGAGACCTCTTCGGTTAAAACCCCCCAAGGTAACCAACCCTCAACACCAATACCAAGTCTGCCCACTTTAGCACAAGAAGAATAACCACTTAGAAGAGAAACGCCATCCTAAATAACACAAAAAAACACCCATTAAGAGGGTCATCACTAAAGGTCACTCAAAGGAACAAAAAATGAAGCACCTTCAAAACCCTTGGCATGAAGGAAGGGACACAAAAAATCCAGCCTCCTTGAATCGAAGGCAATACTATCTCAACCTAGAGGCCCACAACACTAAAGGACACCCCCTTGTTCAGAAGACAAACCCCTCTCGATACGACCAACAAAACAAAATAGGAGAGTCCACACTTGAAAAAACACAAAGAATGTAAAAAGGTGGCAAAAAAGAAGGGGCCACCACCAACCACAACTCTCCCACCACCGATCCAACCCCAGAGGAGCACACGAAAAGCATCAATAGATGCAAGATCACCACACAAACACTACAAGGCCAAGAGAAATACATAAGCCACAAAAGCACCATTCGAAGAAGATAAAAACATGGGGGGAAGTGAAGGGACATAGAGACAAAGGTAACAACAAAGCCTTAGCCAACAATAACACAAAAAAATAGCAAAGTGGGAAAGGCCACCAATAATGGTGCAACACCCACCAACCCCCCAAAGTGGAGCAAAGCGTAGAAGAAGAATTCCACCCCCACTAATGGCTCACCTAGTGAACTAATGAAGGGAATCCTCTAGTCATAGACAAAGGAAAAAAAGGGTTTGAGTAAATGAGATTCAAGATAGGGGCAACCACAAAACCCAAAAGCAAGGGTGAAAGTAGAAAACCAACAAGATCCACTTCCGGACAACAAACCCATTGTACAAGAGGCAACAAGTTGCATGAAATACCCAACCATTATCACATATTCCCTCTCCTCCATCCTTTAAATCATCCCCTATAGAGCTATTGCCTCAAAAAATCCTAATGGTCCTTATCTACTCCATCTTATATAATACATCCTGTCCATGTCAATGTGTTAGATATTTATTTTACTCTTATAGGGAAAAATTGTGTTTTCACTATTCAATTGAATAATGTTTAAGAGTATTGTTTACCCAACATTATGAATTTAGATCAATTAATAAATGTGATCAGATGATAAACAATAACATGTTTAAGAATATTCCTTGAAATTTAGTGATCAAATTATTTTAAAGACGCTGGCTACTTTTGAGGCAATTTTAAGTTCAATTTTTTTTTAAACAAGAAATATCGATATTAATTTTTCGAATTCTTGTATAGACTAAAATTATCTACTTTATAGTCATAGTCTCTTAAATTTATTTGTTGTGTATTAATATTTTTATATAAATGAAATAAATGGTTGTTGTGTTTGTATATATTTTTCTTTAATTCAACAATAAAAATTACCAAAAATAAGATCTATTAATTAAGTATCAAAATAAGTATCACATTAAATTAATGTGATTATGTATCTAGTAAATAAGACAATTTCAAAATAAAATAAAAATTTGAAATAAAAATTAAATTGATATCTATAATATTTATTATCTATAACATTTCTGAACATATTTAAATAAACATATCTATAATACAAACAAGTTCAATAATTGAATGTTTCAATTTTTTATTATTAATAAGATCATTCTTGAAACACACCAAATGGAAAAGCTCTAAGTAATAGATCTCTACCCCCAATACATTGAAGATAGCTTACCCCACCTCGGCTCCTCTAATCGCAATAGGGTACTCCATCTGAAAGGCATATTTTTATCTTATTTATTTATTTATTTTTATTTTTTTAATTTTTTTTTGCATGTCAACTGCTCTTATTCCAATAACGCAGTCAACCTCAAACGCATATAATAGGGAGTGAGTGAAGATGAAATAGATATATACTTAATTCAGGGTTTATTGAATTGTAAATACAAAGCCATTAAGTGGTCGGAAGTTTGGGAGCTGAAAAGAATGGAGCAAAAATCGATTACAATAGTTGAAGGATACACAAGACAAGGGGATATATCTAAGTTGCCTCAAGCTATGAAGGAGTTGATATTTGGAAAGCTTACATTTCAATCAATCTGGAGCTATCGCACGGTTTGTAAGGAATGGAATTTTATTTTGTCTTCACAAAGTTTTATGTCTTCGCTGTTCATCCGAAATCTATGGCTTCTTATCTGTGGTCAAGATGAATATAGAAATTGGTGCTGCATGGTCTACTGCTTCTCTGCACAAAAATGGATGAATCTCCCTCTCTTTATTCTCCCAAATCCTGAGAGAGAGTATATAAGAGATTTATCTATGCTTAGCATAGGGCAGGGATTACTGTTATTTCAAAAATCTTCCAGTCAATTATTTGTTTGCAATCCCCTTGATAGATCTTATGCAGAGATAGAAATAGATTTGACTGAGAAATTCGTCCATATTGTGGAGGGAGAAAACAAAAAGCCTTATTTGGTAGTTTGCTCAAATTCTCCAAAATTTAACTTCCAAATTTACCACTATGTTGAAGATTCATGGAGGATTAAGTGTCAGTTTGCATGGGAAACTAGATCTAGAATATCCTGTCATGAAATGGTTGAGTGTAATGGCATTCTTTTCTGCAAGGGAGCGTCGCCTACGACTATCATCAGTTTCAAAATCCAAGATGAGGGTTTTATCAACCCTGTTACAGTAGCTCCATTACCCTGAAATGTTGAAGATCTGAATGTGAATGATTTCTCTATGGTTTCATATGGCTCATCTATTCTTGTGGTGGGGATCTTTGACGAGCGGTATGAGCAGTTGCTTGACATGATTGACCGATTGATTCCACCCAACGTTCCTTTGCTTGGGGGAACACACCCAGCGCTTGGCGGGATTCATCCATTGTAAGGGAGAATCCATGCGTCCACATCACACAACAATCGGGCTCTTGGCGGGATTCCTGCATCCTCATCACACATGAACAATATGATGCTTGGCCCAATGAACCCATGGCTTGGTGGAATTCATGCATCTATTGGCAGAAGTCTGCCACCACTTGTTGGAACTAACGCATCCATTACACACAACAATCCGATTCTTGGTGAAATTAATGCATCCATTCCACACAAAAAACCGAGGCTGGGAAGAACTCACCCATCACTTGTCGGAATTGAGCCAAACAAGACAGGTATTGTTATCTGGGAGTTGGCTCAGGACGAGGAAGATAAGTTGGTTTGGAATTGGAAAGAGTTTGCAAGAATGCCTCCACAGTCACTCCCTCAATACCTCCGTAATGATTTGTGGTATTGGAAGTGTGCTTGTGTGGGAGATTACCTTTGCTTCAGCAGTTTAATTGGTGGCGAGGTGTTTGCATATAATCTGAAGGAAGGGTTTTGGCAACACCTTCCTCCCTGTAAAATTCATTTCTTTGAAAGGGAACCGATGATGATGTCATTCGAACCGAAGCTAAATCATTATCAGTTCTTAGGAAAATTGAGAGAGTAAGGGATATCATTATTATCGTGATATATGCTAGAGAGGGAGGGATTATGGTTGTAGTATGTGTACTCTTATATGATTTGTTCAATTTGTGGGTTTTTCTATTAAATAGATATGAAATTGAAATTTTTATGTAATTTATTTTTTCTTATACATTTTCTATTAGATAATGTATGAAATTAGATATATATATATAAAGGATTTTTCTAAGTGAAATCTTTATTTGTATCATTTTAATATTTTTTAAATAAACTATAAATACTAAATATTTACTCTTCCTTAATAATTGTCTTAATAATACATTTGAAATTTGAAAACTTATATATAATCCCACTTCCCATTGATACATTTTTATTGTTTACAAATTACCCTCTTGTTTTTCTATTTATATCTTGTAACTTTCACCAAACTAAAGTTGAAACAAGACAATATAATATAATATAATAATATTATTAATAATATATTAAATAAATTTAAAATAAGAAATTTAAGATAACACAATGTCATATTTAGTAGAGGTATTATGAATATTATTCATCCGCTTGTTAATGTTATTTTTTATGAATTTGTGTTTCTTGTATTATGAACAATTTGATTACATTGAATATGTTTTTCACTTATGACACTATTTAGAAGTTCAAAATTCTTCCCTATATCTTTTATAAAGGGATTATAGGAATCATTCATTTGTTTGAACCATAAATCTCAACTTAAATTGTACAAAGGGTTTTGGATATTCCTATTTTCCTTTTTGATAACAAAACTATTGGATAGGACCAATCCCCTTCACTGTATATAATATTCAAACTAACATTTAAAATTTTATAACTCTAACAACTATTTAGTCACTAATACATTTAGCCTAAAATTCCGACGGAGGTTTTCGACAGAGAAGGTATATTGTGATCAAACTCGATTTTTTTTTGAAAAAATGCCTAATTTCATCGGAATTCTGATGATAATGCAATGACATTAGGGTTTTTTTAGAAAAAGTGCCCGCGTTCGTCAAAATTCCGACGACCGCGTGCATTACTTAAAAAAAAAGAAAAGACGAGGTCATTTCATAAATCCTGCCTCTTTACAAAATCCTGCCTCTCATTTGTCCTGCCTCTGTAGCAAACCTATGGGTTTAATTATGGTGGGGAATATCATTGGTGTGACAAACACGGCCGCAGTGGGGAATGAGGGAACAAAGTACCACGGGCACAAAGTGCCAAGGGCTGCCACATAACCAGCGAGGACGACCGCAAGGGAGCCCAAAATGGGCTGTGTAAATGGCGATGCTTGGGCCTCCGTCAATAGCAATAAGAGCTATAGATGGAGGAAGAAGTCATCTTGTCCTTCAATTTGTACATTTAGGTTCAAGGTGTGTAGGTTGCTTTTCTTGATTTCTTAAATGGAACTAGTTATGAATATGGGAAATTGCTTCTTCATCTTTTGTTTCTTCAAAATTAACAATGATGGTAGGATGGCTAGAAGAACACCCTTCATCGAATCTTCCACAAAATTATTCTTCAAAATCTTCTTCTTCGCTTCTATATCCCATTTGCACAATTAAGATATTGGCCTTCTATATGAATCTCATGAAGGAGTTTTGGCTTCCTAGTTAACTTATTTATTAACTAGTCTTCATTAGTTTACTAATTTGGAAGAAATTAGGACAGGTCTAGTACCTTGCAGAGTCACTATAAAAGTTTTAAAAGAAGATTGTGATTTACCTTCCTCTAAATGTGTTACTAGTATAGGGAGATCCTCTCTCCTCTACTTCTTTGATCTTCTAGAGACCTATTCATTCTTATAGTATGTAGTTCAATTAATTCATATATCATACTAAAAACCCCATCTTCATTATTTTCATCATTGATCTTTGAGAACAGATTCAAAAAAGTCATATTGTTTATAGAGATATATGTCTTCTTCTACTACACCCCTCCATGATATTGCATTAGTCATGTAGACTAATTTAACAATTGTGTTCTTACAAGAGCAATTTGAAGTGATGTGGCAAAGCTTGTTGCAAATATAGTAGATTATAGTTTTTGATCGAGGCTTGGGATACTTGCACTTGCAAAGGTAAGTAGGCTCGGAGCATGAAAATGATGATGATTAAAGGATCACTTACAAAAAAATGAGTTTGTATTTTTTGTGAGAGTAATGCTTGTGAGTAAAGGGCTAGCAACCAAAGGGGCCAGTTTAAGGAAAGTAAGGACCACGAGACTTGTTTTATTGCTTAGTAAAATTTTGAATATATTTGTTCTGATTGATGAAATGAATTATTTCAATTTGAGCCATATCAATGAGATGAATCAAAGAACAAGTAGCAATAATTGTTGGTGTAATAGGGATATTACCTAGCTACTTCCACTATTAGGTCATTTTTATGCCTTATCATATAAGTTTACTTAAGGTATACATAGGATACTTATCACTTTATGTCTCATATCATAAGATTAAGATACTTTCATAATCTTATGATATCCTACATGTCTCATCTTGACCTATATAATCAAGGGGTTCTATTTATAATCTCATTCATTCATATTGTAAACTTGCATTCATTGATAGGAATATAGTTTATTCGTGTCATATTGATCTGCTCATTTTTTTGTGCTTTCTGTTAGACCTTTAGATCTTGGGTGGCTATCTCCATAGTCAAATCTTAAAATATTTACCTTTCTAGATTCTATAAAAGAAATGGTTTTATCAAGAATATCATATGGAATAGCTTCTAAATATTTGCATTTGATAACAATATTGTTAGAGCATTTTGTTTTATAGGAAAATAATCTAAACTAGACTTTTTTTTTCAAGCTAAGACAAAACAATGTAAGGTAGTACAATAATCACTTTCTCTAAATTGAGATTTTTTGGCAAAATTTTCCAAAAAAATCTCTAAATTAGTCACATAAACATACTTTCTCACTATCTTCTCCTCCATATAACCCCTTGGATCAAATAAGGGTATAATTCTGAATGCTCTCAAGTTATACATAGTAATATCTTTGTCACATTGTTTTAAGTTTCATATCTCATGGCAGTGGTTACTCTTGTCATATGATTGCTATTGTGTAGATGGGTCCTTGAGCCCTGGTTTAATCCCATTTTTTTAATCTATATCAAAGATATTATTGGCATCCTCACTCAATGGCAATCAAGATCTCCCTACCCAGATTAACCTATCTCTAAATTTGGAAAATGGGTGCAGAAGTTTGAGTATGAGTACTCTTCGGTTATTTGTCATGCTTGTAAGGAGAAAAATAAGGATGAAACTTTCCCTATTTCCCAGGAGATTCAAAATATTGATTCTAATCAAGGGAGTTCCCCTTTGGATTGTTCAAGGATATATAATGCTTTGGGTTCTAATGATGGATGTGCCACCCTGATTTTAGGATGGTTCATTTTTGCTTTAGTTATTCCGCCTCTTGTTGTTTTGTTGTTTTGGAGCTGTTTTGTTTTGTTGTTTTGTTGGAATTAATGGTTCATCTTTCTCTTTGCACAAGGGATCAGGGCCCTTTCAAAATCCCTTCTTATCTAATTAAAAACACTCATTTATGATGGATCATTATAGTCCCCCCTCTATGCTTGGATTTAAAAAGAGAATGAACTCTAACTACTTGTTTAATTCTAATAGAATATGACATTAGGGTACCTAGGTAGAATAAGAGTTTGTTCACTAAATTATTCCACCTTAATGATAGTTAATGTTAAGGATTTAATGAAACAAACTCTTGTTCATGGATCACCTTCTTAGCCTCCTATGGACGTCATTATTTGTGTGGTCTACCACATGACCATAATTAGGGTCTTAATAAATGTATTAGATACTCTCTATTATCAATAAGAGAGTTATCATAATATAGTTGTGGCGAGTGGTTACAAATAAGATTAGTGGGTCCATAGTTCCCACTTGGTTTGTACTTAGAAACATTATCATTTCTTAGTTGTATGGAAACTACAAATTCATGCATCTAGGCAACAATACACACTAGCTATTATATGATTCCACTAATGAGAAAAGCCTAGTCAATCTTATAGTTTGTGGAATTAGTCATGTCCCTCATATAGAATATCTATATATGCAGTATTCTTGCCTATATATTACCTATTATTTTGCTTAATAATGTGATTATTTCACATACATCATAAAAGTGCCCTTCTAATATGTTTGTGCATCAATATTGAAACCATATTTTTATTAACCAACCATTGATAAGAATTATCTTAAACACGCCTCTATATTTTATTCCCACTAGCTTTAATAATCAACCATAATAACCTTAACAATGCATCGACGACAACAATGCCTAATAAAACATCAATTGTCTTAGGTGAATATAGCCAAAGCCAACCCATCAAATCCACTAATCTCCCTTGCATCCCAATCATAAAATTTTATGGTTGTTGGAACAATCTTGGGAGATTGAAGAGATCTAAGGAACATTTCAACTTCCAAAATACCGAAGGAACAAAAATAATTAGCTAACACATCTTCTTTTGGGAATTTTTGTATTTAGTTCTTCGTTTGCAAATCAACATACCCTATTTTGGTTTCCCAAATATTTACTAAATAACTTTGAAGATAAATTGGGAAGAGAATCCATCATATAGATATTTCTTTTCAACAGCCTTAGAGGACATTGTTTTGTCAATCATTTATTATAATAGCTAATACCCAATTTTTTTATAAGATAACAAGCAAAACCTCCTCTTCACAAACTATGTTTTCCTTAATAATCCAAGAATGAAAAAAGGAACCCACATAAAAATTACTTACTCCCTACCATGAAGACAAAAGAAAATCCAATTTAAAGATAGATGTACCAAAAGGAAAGAAATATCACCTCAAAATCTGTCTTGAACTTATACATTGAATCTATACACACGAGAATCCCCTTAATAACTCTCTCACAACTTTCAATGCTAGAAGAATGAGTGTTTTCACAAGACTTTCATACTATGATATTTATATAAGGATTCACTTGCATAGTTTTAGAGTCAAGCTGACCCATTCTCATGAGTAGTTTACATGAACCCCTCATAAGAATGGATGACTTAGTACTCATTTCATCAAAGTGATGCTCATAGCGATGAAGCATTAGGGATTCCTAGGAGGTCACCCATACTAATACTACTCTAAATCAAGCACGTTTAACCATGTAGATTGTCCCAAGATCAAACCCATTCAACTTGCCACCCCATTTGCAAAACCTTCATCAAGTGGTCTGCCTTATAAACCATTCATTATAGAGAAACTTTAGCTTATCCATTGACAAGTGGGAGGTGTTGATGTGTTTTTTATGCACATGCGGACGTAGAATAAAATAACCAAAAGTATCTTATCCTCTCTTGAACAAAGTTACTCAAATGCTGGAGATTTGCTTAAGGATCACTTGAGACAACTCCAAGGTTCTGGTATGTCGGGTCATGACGTGTGGATAAACATAGTTGGTTGATGCGATTGCTGGTATCACAAGGGGACTTGTGTTGAATTGTCGAATGCTTGAATAGCTGGAGCTTGATCATCTAATATTTCAATCTCGCAATGCTTTTTGTCCTAAACTAACTTGAATTGAAAAGAGGGCAAAAGGTGAAGTGTTAATAAAATCTATTCTAAGGCCTAGACTGTAAGAAGATGGATTAATGATTAGATGGAATCCTACTGAGCGAGGTCTCAACATAGGGTTATATGAGATAGGGGTAAGTTCAATAGTGATTTCTCCTCTACAACCTTTTCCAGTTTGTGCGAAAATGAGAGCTTGATGGCATTCTTTCGCTTTTAGCTAGCTAAATTTTTCAAGAATTTTATCTCTGGATTTAATATTTCTTTTCTTGCATGAATCTATTAATTTTGAGATAACAAATCTTTCCTTCATGAATTGATCCTAGTTTATCCCTTTAACCCTAATTAATTTATTTATAGTGTTTAGTTCCATTTTAATCCTTTCTTTTACAATTAAATATTATTAAAAAATTGTATTATTGTTCCAAATTTTGTGGATATTTAGGAGACACAAATAAAATATAAATGTAATCATTCCATATTTTTGTAGGAGATATTGGAATGAGACTAATAGGAAGAGTAGTAAACATGAGTCACAATGAGCACTTTAGAATAAATCTAAACATTATAAGGAAGAGTAGCTTGGAAAAATAGAAGCGTAATTTATTTTCCAATATGCAAGATTATTACTTGGGAAAGAATCTTGAAAGAGGATTGAAAAGATTCCTTGAGCTAACATTGTCTCACTTATCCAGAATTATGAGGAAGGATTCATTAATGAAATGGTCATTAACAAGATGGAGAGAATAATAATTAGGAAGAGATAGATTTCACATGCTACTAGGTGACTAGATTGGAGAGAAACTAGAGGCAAATCATTTAGCTTGGCCATGACACAAAGTCTTAGAATAGATGCCAACCTTGGTGAATGGAATGAAAATCCCGAACAATTAATGAGTGGTGAGACAAGTAGAGGCATCTATAAATTTTGTTTTGAATAAAATAAAGAAAAAATGGGACTAAAACCAAGGGAAATGCACATGGAAAGGATACGATGAAAATCAAAATAAATATTTTGAAGATAATATTAGTTACCTAAAGGATATTCCACTTGATTATTTGGTATATCATATCTATTTTGACAAATTTTGAAACCATTAGAGGTACCTTTTGCTTCTGTAGATGAGGCATTCATTCATGTTGAAGTTGTGATAGCTTATTTGCCTCTTTATGGACAACAAATTATCCATACGAATTATCATATATACTTGTAACCTCCATCCCAAACCACCTATTTCACTCTTATTCCTTTGTGTACCTCTTTTATTCTTCCATTACCTCTTCTCTTACCTAAATTCAATCCAAAAAATAGTGTATATAGCATTAAAAAAATTCCATATTTGATTAATATTATCCACAACATATCGAAAAGACAGATACCACACTTACTATGTCATCAACCAAAAATAATTTAGTTACATATTCAAAGAGTTAAATAATGGAGAAACATCCATGCGGTGCTCTACAAATGTCCTTGAAGGTTCAAGAAATACTTATCCTCTATTGGTCCAAACTTTAAATCACTTTCCATGCATGAAAATAATTGCAACCATACACAATTTCCCACCCAATAGATTCTCTGAAACTAGTTTATTTTCTTAACATAGGGTCAAGGAAAAGCGAGCCAAAATAGGAATCCAAGTGTCTTAAAATCCTTCAAGACCATAGTGGTGAGGATTTAATTTCTTTCTTTAGTGGTATCTTTCTCTAGATTAATTAGTTGGGGATTCTATTAGGACCTTTTCCTAATTAAAAAAATATATAAAGATTACATCCCTAAATATTGCATTCATAATAGAATAAATTTCTGCAATATTGAGACTAAATTCATAATAGATTTATAGTGATGAATAAAGAAATATTTAAGATTATCAAAAAATTGATGTTTTCTTTCTCCCAACCATCATTGGATATTGGGTGATCTTTGAGGCATTATGTCAAATAGTTCATGTGCCTTATCTAAGCTTACATATTTTGCATGCATGTGTACCTGGGCAGTTGCACTACAACATCTATACTCACTAATCACATTTGGTTGGAAGTTTCTAAATCCATTTCAAACACATCTTGTGCATATCCTACAATCATAGCATTCCATTAGATCGTGTTTCTTTGATGCATCTCACTAAATAGTTCATGCGCTTTCATGTCTATACTTCCACATTTTCCAAACATGTCAAACAGAGCATTTCCAACCATAAGCATCTGATTTTAATTGCCCTTACCTTCTGCTTTGATGGAAGCCCATACTCTATTCCGAAGCTCCCATTTTGGCATAGGTAGAGAGTACGTTGGCAAATAAAACTGATCGAAATGGAAATATATTTGTTGCATTGACTGCATTGTGAGAACGCTTATGTATTTCATCGATAGCATAAAGCAGGAAAGTACATGAGAATATCTCCTTGGGGAGGTATTCTATGACAGCTGCAAGGTAGATGAGAGTTTCTTATGCCATTTGCTTTGTTCTATGCAGTCAAAGGCGAGAACATTGTTTGAATTCAAATGCTAATGGTGATTATCTTTTTAACGGAAACAAATAGGAAGGGACGTCAAGGGAAGGAATGGGCCCACAACACACCTAAGCAGTCAAAGCTTAGTGTATGTTGTTTAAGGCTACCCCCTTAAGACATCATAATTGATTGTCTCTTCACTACTAAGACCTTCAAAAGTCTTTAATGGCTTCATTGAGTCCTTTTGTCTTCCAAATTCATTGAGTCCTTTTGGCTTCATTGAGTCCTTTTGTGAAATGCATGAAGGGAGAGAATCCCCAAGATTGTAGTTGAGAAATTTTAAGATACAATTTACTTCATGGTGGATATTGACCAATGTTTGATGGAAGCTGTTGAACCCAGGGTTGTATGGATCATGCCCATGGAGTATGATGTAGACGAGAACATATTGGATCTATATGCTCAACATTTGTTAAGCAAACCAATAGATCCCTTTGAGGAAAGATTTGGTACTTATGCTGAGAAGAGATTGAAGCTGCACAAGCAATTCAAGAAACCAAAAATTCAGAGAAAAGAGAGGAAAGAAGTGGAAGCATATGTAGAGAGCAGAGGGATTTATAAGGAGGCTATTCAGGAAGCGAGGAAGAGAAATATTTTACCTATTGAGGAGCCAGCCAAGCAGTAAAAGGATAAATTGGAAGTCTCTGCTCCAAAGCCTAGTCAGTCAAGGAGCTCTGCACCCTCCTCCGGTCCTCAAAGACCCGTAAGATCTCCAAAAACCCAAGACAAATCATCCAATGGTGAAGGGAAGAGGAAGAAAGAAATGGGATCTAGAGTATATGTTACAACTTTTTATGATGAGGAGACATAATCTGATGATGCAGTTAAGGAGGTAAAGGACAGAGCAGCTAAGGCCACTAAAGTTGCTCAAGAGAAGCCATCTTGTGGAGACAAGCCAAGCAAGAAACCAAAAACCTCTGGAATAGACTCGGTAATTAAGCAAGTAAGAGTCACAATCAAACCTCCTATGTCATTAGACAAAATTATGGATGAGGTTGCAAAGAATGGAAATTTGAAGCCAATGTCTGAATGGTATGACAATTTTGATGATAATGGAAAAATGACTTTAGAGGAAGCTACAATTAAATACTTGAACATCTATAATAAGGTACTTATAGAAATAATGTCAGAGATTCCAAAAGGTTTATATGATATTTTGGAAATGAGAAGACAAACTGCTAAAATTGAAGATAAAAGAGTGAAGGAATATGTAATTGTTAACATATGTACGGTAATAGCAGTTGAGGAAATAAAAAGAATACTCAAGGAAGCCCATCAACATTTTAGAAGTAAAACCAGGATAATTAAGATTATGATTGGGAAACTAGATGAAGTAATAAAGGATACTGAGACAATCCTAAAGCCAATTTTGTAAAGGAATCAGTATGATGTTGTCTCATCTACTTTGACATCACAAAAATATCAGCCCAAAGAAGATCAAGCTAATGTAAGTGTTCCATCTACTCCGTAAATGGAAGATATAGTTAAAGATAAGAAGGGAGATGAGTTGAATAAAGGTGGAGAGGAGATAGGTGATGATAATGAGGACAAGGATACACAAAATCCTCTAGATCAACCCATGGATACAACGCCCTCAGTTGAGAATCAAGCTCTGGTTGTTGATGATGCAGGTCTTAAAGAGGTCAAGACATAATTAGATGCAAAAGATAAGAAGGATGCAACAAGAGACACTACAGATGATGTAAAAGACTTTCTTGAAAAAGAAAAGCAAATTTTTGATGATCCGACATTGTCTCAAGGGCCAATTAACTTAGATTCTCTCTCTCTGATCCAAAAGCTAAAGCTAGCATCTCTTGCATTGGCTAAGGCAAGAGAAGAGATCTTAAAGTCTCACATAGAGGACAATGAGCTTGTGAGTCTTGCATCTGGCATCCTGGAGAAAATAATGCTTACATTTCATAAGGATACATCTGATTCTCCTTCCAGCCAGCTAAAAATTTTGATCAATTCGTTGAGTACTCATTTTGAGTCATTGGAGAAGTCAGCCGAGGTAAAGGTCCATGGTGAATTTAATGCCAAGAGGCTCAGAACATTGAAAAGAATGATTTCCGATGATAGAGTTACATTAGATACTTGTGTTAAGAGAATTCAAGATGCATTATCCGAAGGTGGTAACATTTATAAATCATGTCTATCATTGTCAAAGTTCACTGAGGATATTGAGAAGAAGTCCAAGGAGCATGAAAAGCAATTAGCTGAAATATCTCAGTGTAACAGAGGAGATTTTCTACCTCAAGGATGATAAATCCAAGAGAACAAAAAGACCCTCCGATACCTCACTCAAACTGGCACTAAGATGAGCTAGGGGATAAAAATGACAAACTAGAGAAACTACTCACAACCCAAGACTCTGAGACGACTCTGTCAAGCCTCTATCCCAAGGATGAGCGCAAGTCTGGGATACCAACGTGACACACTTTTGTCTAGTATGGACATGGTACATAACCCATACAAAAAGCTCCAATTGTGAGTATAATGCAGTATAACATGAAAAACAAGTAAACTAAACTAATAGATGTGGGATATGAAAAAATAGGATAAAGTAGAAGGAGAGAAGGTGAGAAAGAGACTCACAACCGGTCCACGATTGAAGCCTCCCGCAAGGTTACCATCTTCCTACGATTATTCACCTACACACATGAGAGAGAGAAAATGTTGGGGGTTGTGTTTTGGAGTCTACCGTCTGCCTAAATCAGACCCCCATTTTGGTGTTTGCACCTCCACAGACAACCCAGATAAAATCCATGGGGAAAATAAATGATAAAGATAATTGAATGACAATGCAAGATAAAAGAATGATAATGCATGAGATAAATGGAAAAGAGAACAAGTAAACTCCCCTTTTCAAGATGTTATGACAATAGTGCTATGAGCTATTCGGAAAGCTGAAACAATGGTGGTCTTCATAATAGGAAATGTGAATGTTGTCCCAAGAGATATCGCTAAGAGCTTCAACTTGTAAAGGTAATCTAAAAAATGCTAAAAGATCCTCAAAATGCTTTCAAACAGGAGAGATATAGGCCCTGGAAGGAAAATTGACATCGATGGGTGCATGAAAGAGCATTACAATTCCTTCCAGGCCCAGGCATAATGCTCAAACAACCATCTACAGGCTATCAGATTCATGGGACACTAGCATGCCTCACAAATGTCTTTACACCATGCCATAGTCCCTGAAGGTGACAGGTTGGCGGAGTTGGTAGAGATCAGCTTGGAGTTGATGAAGCAATCTCGGGTGGACAAAAGCACAAAGGTGGTGTAATGCCCTGCCAGGAAACCCTAAAGGGATAAAGCTAAAGCACAAGAATAGAGTGCAAATAATTTTTAAAAAAAAGTTAAAACAACATAATGATACAATGAGTTAATCATTAAGTTCAGAGTACAAAACGGTTGACTTAACTAACACCTAAAGAGTTTCCCAATGTGATTACTTGATTCAATACTTAACTCAACTCATGCTAATTAATCCAATTAAGTTGACTAACTTAATGATATGATAATACCTTAAACAAAGGATAAATTCACTTGGTAGATTAAAAATATAGATAACATGATTAAGTTCATCCATTAAAATTTAACCATACATTAAGTTCAATCTTGCAATAAAGCACATGTCATGCATCTAATCTCCATGCATACTTTAATTGCATTAAAAAAAACAAATGAATACTCTTCCATTATTCAAATTTACATTCTTCATGATCCATATTACAACATTTACTAAGATAAATACATGCATTCATTTAAGATTAACATCATCTAATCCACATTATACATTTAAACCATAAAGCCATCCATACATGCTAAATTAAAAAGGAAACCAAAAAACATAAATACCACATAACACCGAAATGATATCGGAGTTCACCCCTAGTGGGCTACATCTCCGGGTCTGGTCAACTACAAGACCCCTCTGATAAATAATAGGGTGAAGAATACATAAGGTTCACATCATTTACATCCTCCCATCAAGGCATACATAAACCAATAATACATACGACCACATCGGTCCAATAGATACATGAATGATCCCAGAAAAAGAAAAGGATCCATTTGAACATGATAAGAAGCAATAATAAAAGAATAACTGGAGTATCCACAAAACTAAGTCTTCGCAACCCATCATAAGAAACCCATGGTCTATCATGAATACCAGGTTCTCACAAGGGCAACACAACTAGATATGAGTCCACAATAGTGCTCCTAGCAAAGACAACACAAACTACACACTAGTGAACATAAGGGACAAGTGTCATCACATAACTTGGTATGGTTACCTTGGTAGGCCTCAATAAGTCCCGACCCGATCTACTGGGTTACCCTGGCAATCTTTCTCGAACCTCCGACCCATCCAAGCCTCATGTGGACCCAACACATTCTTTTGTGAAGACAAGGTTGTGGGTTTGCCATTTCAGGCCTTCTCACTGCATGTTGGTTTGTACTAGCCCTCATCCCATGCATGAGGCACAATTATCTTACTTAGCATTTTCATTAACTAAACTCTCTAATATGCTATTAGGTTATCACTTATTTAGACACACTCTTGATGGGTTATCCTGCAACCACTTTGGGCGCAACCCCCACTCAAAAGCCACTTTCCCATATGACACTAGACCATAATCAAATGAAACTCCAAAAACCAAGGTATACACCAGGTCAAGCATACGGAGTTCAATACGGTAGAAATACCCACCTAGCCAAACAAGTCCTCACATGAGGTGCATTGACTGACGATTCTCTAACTAGAGACATGACCAGCTACGGTCAACCACATAACCACAACCAATACTTGCAATCAAGGACATGACCAAATACAAAACAATCACATGAAAACATTCAATACCCGAGATCAAGGACATAAGCAGATTCCAAAGTAGATATACGAAAATATCCAACAATCACAATCAAGGACTTTCCATTTCTTAATCAAACGCGAATACAAAAAAATAAACATGCATAGGCATAAATCTGAAAATGATAATCTTTTTCCATATTGTTTAGAAATACAGAACGATCAAGTTTCCAAATTGATCTAAACATCCATCAATAGTTTTGGAAAAAATCGCCATTACATAACAATTTCACTAGCAAAATTGCAATCGTAAGATCATGCCTATAATCCAATACATAAAAATAAAACATTATTAAATGTATTTTCTCATCTAATATCCATATTTCATTAAGAGAAAATGTCATCAATTATCTAACTCTATCTATCTATCTTCAAGATTCCCCAATTAACATATCATTAAAACTCAGAAATCTCCAACTAATATGTTGTTTTAATTTCCAAGAATTAACCAATAATATAATATTTCCTTTCCAATATTCAATACTATAATATTTCCTTTCTTAAGATTTCCCAAATAATATAAATATATCATTTCATTGCTCTGAAATTTACTAAATAACATAAATTAATTCCACTTTCTAAAGTTACCAAAACCCATATGTTATTTATTTTTAACGAGCTAAATGTAAAAATATACAATTTAAATCTCAATTCAAATATATTCTAATTAAAATTAAAATATATATAAAAATATTTAGTTAACACCGCAAGAGGGATTAGCGGGGGCCAGCTACCTGTTGGTAGTACTGCTACCAATCGGTAGTGCGGCTACTAACCGGTAGCAGACACTACCAACCGGTAGTGCTGCTACCCTATGGTAGCAAGCACTACCCGATAGTTACCCTACGGTAGCAAGAAACTACCAGCCCACGTGGTGGGTATTCCCTGTCATGTGGGTTAACATATAATTTTTTTTTTTTTTAAAAATTCTTATTTAAAAGAAAACCCCTCCCAAAAGCATACGCAGTCTCAGACAGAGACAAAATAAACAAGTTAATTTCCAAAATAACAACGATTTTCAATGTCATTGTAATTTTGGAATAAACAGTCCCAGAAAGATAAAACTGGGAAGAATTCTCCAACCAAGTTTCATATTTGGGCAAATAGAATCAATTTACTCACAATCATCCAACTAATTTGCCAAACACAAACTGATTTCACAATTCAAGAACCAAAATAAGAGATTCAAAAGGAAATTTCTTAATCAAAACCTACACACCCACTTTCAATTATGAAAAACAATTTGAATAAACAAGAATTGATCTGGAGGTTGAGAAAGAAAGCAAGGAGGTTTCAAATTCGAGATTTAACTACTACTCTTCCTTAATCCACAAATCTGAAATATTTTTTTTCAACACACACACTCAAATTTCTTCCAAATCAAAACACTCTCTTTTAGCAAAAACCAAGGAGATAAACAAGAATCCAACCTCTATCAGCAATCCTGGAGAATGATTCGATGAAGAGCTCAACCTGCAAGCTCAAGAAATTCCTTCTCCCCCAAATGCCCAAAATTTCCATTCCAAAAATAACTCTCCCCAAAATATTTTCCAAACCTAGGTTAAAAAGGAATATTTTTGACCAAAAGTCCATTTTAGGTTTAAAATATTTTTCAACCAAATAAAAATCATTTCCCAATATATTTAATATGCACAAATAGCTTTTCTTCCAAAATAGATTTTCTTAATTTAATTAGAACTAACATTTCTTTTTTCAAAATGTCAAAGAGGGTAAAATATTTCTACTTTCAAATACTATTTAACCTTTCCTTTCAAAATGCATATACTAAATTAATTAATTCATATTTAAAAATAACCATATAATTGAACTTGCTACAAACATGAATTGAGCAATTCTAATTAATGATTAATCACACGAAGGGGTCCTATTTAATTTAGTCCCTTAATTTAATAATGCGCAAAAGAACACATTTACTCAAATTAAATACTTAGGATAAAATACTCAATTTTACTACACGCACAATACACAACCCAAGAAAGCCAAACAGATACACGACCCACATACCCAACCAAAGGGGAAACTGACGGACGATTGACGATGTTAACTTGAGCACGACTAGGGTAAAACGAGGGTCTTAGGACCACCTAATCCGATTCCTTAGGACCAATCAGGTACACTCAAACCTGTGAATCTAGGTGGAGATGAACCTCGTACCTATGCGGTACTGTACCTCCAATCTCCTGCAACCATGAGCCACACATGCATACATATATATTTAATGAAAGTGTTAGCTCGCGATTAATAACATGAATCAGGAAAACACATAAAATTACATAAGAGTCGACACAAAAACACATTTACAGGTACACACAATAATCATAATATCTGAATTTAACATTACAACCTGGTAAATCAACCATTCAAGAATGCCACTTAAAAAGTCAACCAAGGTCAAACCACTTTAAAAATCTGATTAGGGCAGGGGTACTATAGGTTGCAATACCTGACCTCTGATGGCATGGAGGAAGGCGCCATTTGTCATGTTGAGTTTGCATAGGGTGTAATATTTGATATTACATTTTGCCCCCACTTTAGCGAGCATGTCTTTTTCGAGAGATGTGAAGATAAAGTAGAGGAAGATAAAGAAAAGAGTTGCGATAGGGAGGCAGATTGTCGTTGATTAGATGAGATTGCCCCCAACAAGAAGCATATGAGATTTGGAATAGATATTGCTAATTGATACATCACAAATATGCTAGCTGCAATCTAACATATCAGATGGCAAGATAAAGGATAGATTTAAAAATTGGTAATAGATAAGATTGTCTAACAGAAATGAACCTCGCTTTGGAGGAAAGCCCCTAGTTACGAAAAGATACGAGATAAGAGACCACTGTGATATAAGATGCGTTGGTATGGATATCAAAGAGTGTTATGCTAGATATCCATACGATAGGGTGATGATGTATGCCAGTATGGATGACCATATGATAGGGCGATAAAATATGTCGGTATGGATAACCATACAATAGGGCGATAGATATGCCGGTATGGATAACCATATGATAGGGTGATCATAGATATATTTGCCGGCATGGGTAGCGATACGATAAATAGCCATATGATTGAGCGATCGAAGATATATTTGGTAAGTAGTAGATAGGCCCCTACCAAGGCGAGCAAAAGAGATAAATCAAAAAGATCAAGTGGTTTGACCCCCACCTAGGCAAATATGATAAGGAGAAGATCAAGTGGTTTGGCCCCCACCTAGGAAAAACATGAAAAAGCAAATGGAAATAAAGTGAAATGCAAGAAGCTAAATGACAAATAAAGAGCATAAAGATCATGCAAAAATGCAGATATGATGGCCCCCCCTTAGAATGATATGCATGAAAGGCATGTTATTCTAAGGAGAAGAGCAGTTGTGGCACATCAACATAACGAGATGTTTCTGTGGAATGTCACCAGTAGGTGGTGATACATAAATTCCCACAACATTGATAATGAAATGCAAGAGGATAGGGGGATCCGATAGGCTGGCATTAGAACCCATAACAGTGACAAAAGACATGTAATAGAATTGCGAGATGGGTATATCATCATAGCGCCAAAGTTCTCAAATTTGAAGAAGAGCACATGAAGAGAAAGATAAAATAAAAGGATGGGTCAACATGGAAGAAGACACAAAATATTCCCCTAACGCTTTGTATCATCTCCAAATATTGAAAAAGCAAGATGCGACAAATAGAGAAAGTAGAGAGACAAATAGAAGAAGATATACGTTAAAAAATCTCTTGTATCCAAGCACCTATAGAGTAACTTGGGTCCTCCTGGAGAGCACAATGGATAAAGACAATCAACCTCCCATATCCAAGTGCCTATGAAGAAACTTAGGTCTTACGGGAGAGAACAAACATGTAACACTAGCACTGGAGAACAAAATCATGCACACATGCAAGTAGATGGAGATAAAAGATAATCAATCTAAAGGTCATCATATAGAAGATAATTGTCCTCCCAATATAGATCATAGGGAGAAGAAGGAAGAGCTCGGAGAGGGACAACAACAAGAGCTTCATCGAGTGCCTCACCAGCAGCGAGGGCAAGGGACGAAGCAACAACAACGTCTGTGTTCACAGGCTTGGAGGATGTAAGGGTCAACAATCACATGAAGATTGTGGACAAGGCCGGGATATTCTCCAAGGATTCGAACATGCAAGCCTTCATAGAAGAAGTAGGTGACTCACTTGGAGAAGATAAAACAAGGAAATGACTGCTAACCTCTGGACAAGGGGCAGCGACAAATTCAGGCAAAGACGGGGCCTTCTCAATTACACACACAAAAACATGTAAACCAATAGGCACTGAAATAGGCATAGAAGAGGGCGGGGATCATACCTACAAGGATTTTCGATATCAAAATTCTACAATAGGGCCTTGCTCAAAATTGAGTTTGGGTCGCACAAGAGAAACGGGTCTCCTGTCAACCGTAGCAGGCTGAAGGACTCTAGGAAAGCTCGGATGCTGAAGTGACTATGAAACATGGGGAGTAGAAAGAGCTACACTAGACGTCACTTGTATATGTAGCATAATAATGGGTTGAGATAATGAAGGCATGTCTGAAAAAGAGGTGATAAGGGGCAGCTCTAGAGAAGGGGCAATGAAGACCTGCACCTGTTCAGGGGGAGGTTCGTCAAGAGGCCCCAAAGCAGCTGGAAGCAAAACTGAAGAAAATGTATAAACAAGAATGCTAGACGAAGTAGGAGATGATGCGATAGAGCTGGGTGCCGCAAATGTAGCAACAACCTGCAGAGCGACATCGCACTCTTGAGCCATGGCCCATCAATAGTATTTATGCTCATGCGCATGCTGATTACAATGAAGATGAGGGCCACCAATGGAAGCTCGAGAGGATTTAGGAGCATCATTTTCCATAGGAGAGGCCTCCAGAACCATGTCAGTGATAGGAGAAGGCCCAACCGATGAAGCAAGAGGTGCATCCAGAATAGGCACAACATTCATAGTAATGGGCGCCCTAGCCCACTTCACTCGAGGAGCGACCGGGGGAATGGAGGGTACCGACGTGGGCTACGAAGTAGGAGCGAGTGATGATGAACGAAATCGAGAGGAACACTTCCTTTTCTCATAATGAGAGGGATGGGGGATATCAGCCATGATTGGGAGCTCAAAGGGAGGGTGGGTCGTAGACTTTAACAACATGGGTGCCTTTCCCTTGTCTGCACTAGTGCAGTCATAGGAATGAAAGACACCACTGGAGGTTGTATAGTCCTAGGCGGACATGGAGGTCTACCCAGAGGAGTAGGCTTAGCCTCGACCCCCAATGATGAGGGGACATGAGGCACCACCCACTCCATCATCAGAATAGATGGAGCAGAGGTCGATGCAGGGAGAGGCAACAAAAAACTAGGCTATGATGATTTAGGAGCCGACTCCCCTGTCTTATACTGATAGTACACGCGATACATCAAATAATTGTGGGGAAGCATGGGCCCCACTGGAGCACACCAAAAATGATCTAACAAAAAATCCCCATGGGCTACTAGGGGTCGATATCCAATATCTTGGATGACATGTGTCGAACCCTCATGGGGAAACTTGAGGCACTTATGGATCATTGACGAGACCGCCTTCATAGCAATCAACAAGGAAATGTTGGGAAAAAAGATGAGGACCGTGGCAAAAGTGCACACGGTCTAACCAAATTTTTTCAAAATTTTAAAGGATGATAGGTATTATGATATTATTGCGGAATCCAGAAAAAACAATTGATTTGGAGATGTCTAGATCGGTCAAATTTGTAGTAAAAGGTCGAAAATAGAAATATCTTAAAAATTAGGGTTTTATGATTTAGCCACTGAATTTTTAGAATAAAGAGATAGATTTGAATTGCAATTTTGAAATAGAAATCAGATCTAAAAAAAGTAATTAAAATTTTTAATTTCACAAGCTTAATTTTCTCAAAATGAAAAATTAGGGTTTTTGTGCAATTAACCTCTAAAATTTGCAAATAGATCAAACTTGGAAATGAAAATTTGAAATTCAAATTGCAATTAATTAGATCTAACAAGTGGAAAATTGGATCCTAGTGACTCCCCACCTAGGAGAGAGAAAGGAAGCCACTAGGATGATTTTCACTTGGGAGAAATTTACATTCAAAAGAGACGCTTGAATCCACTAGATCCAAATCCAAGGGAAAAAAGGATGCAAATTCCAAGTGGATTGAAAGGGTTAAAGTGTGATTTACCCTCTTTTGTAAATGAGAAAGTTGACTATGTGGAAAAGAGAGAGAAAATGAGTGAAATGAAGAGCTACCAGTTCGGGATCAACCTGTAACTTTGGATTTGAGCTAATTAGACTGATCCGGATCTGCCCTACAAATTTGGAGAAAAGTCGTCGGGACCGTGGTGGGAGTGTAAATGGTCCTCCACAAAATCCATGAAATGAAAAGGGTTCTTTTGTCTCTGCAAATGAAGCCCAAACCTACAATTATAGTAGCGCACCTGCAACCTACACACAAAAAAGAGAGGAAAAAGAGGTTTTGGATAGGGGTTTGCCTCAGTCAAACCTCGGTTGAGGAATCAACCTTGAAAGAAAGTAATTGCAAATGCTTGAATGTAAACAATGGAAATGTAGACCTTGTAGATCTGCAACTTGTTGATGATGATTGCTTTGCTTCTTGAATGTAATCACAAGTGTTGCGTGGAATGACTTGTAACATGACAAAACCCTAAGACACATACATGCTTGCAAATGAATGTTGAAATATTGCTCCAATGGATGAATGAAGAAGACTTGAATGCTTGAATGCTTGATGATGTATATCTTCGCCTATGCTTGCTTATCTAATTCCTGCCTATCTAATTCTCGCTTCTCTAATTCCTTCTTATGCAAATGAGAAAATGACCTCCCTTTTTATTCATGCCTCAGAAGATTAATTCATCTCACCAAAGGCCCACATCGGGAAGTTTTGGGATCCCGAAGTGCGAGGGGACCTATCTTGGGGCCACCCTAAGAGGGTGGGATAGGGGCGCCATGCCCTTGTTCTACCCTATCTTGGGCCTTGGACAGGGTCCTGAGGCTACCTCAGGGCTCAAACAGGAAGGGATCAAGTGGTGAGAATGGAGAAATAGGTCTTGGTTAGGGAAGAAGATGTCGCCGTGGAAGTGAGGACCTAAAATATGGTTAAAATTGTAGGGGTTGCAATTTTATGACACTACACTAAGCAATGCAAGATGGGTCCCGACTACAAGGCCATGTTAGGTGCCCATGTACAAATGAAAATGCATGCAAACCAATGCAATATCTCATAAAGCGGGAAAATAGAGAAAAAGCCAATGGGAAAAAACCTTCCCCCAAAAGAGATATAAAAACTATATACAAATAAATCTCATAGAAGTATGTGAAGGACAAAACCCCATGTGAGGAAAAAGTCCCCCCATATGAGAGAAGAAGAGAGTGTAGGTAGCCCCCCCTCCCCCTCAATGTAGAATCTGCACCAATGGTAGAAGCTCGATGCTAAATGAATAAACTTCTCCATGAACATCGAACAACCTTCCTCCCCTTAGGAAGAAACAATACCAAATGTGTATCCATGAAGTCTCCCCAATCATGAAGGGAAGATGTTGGAAAAAAACTCATGATGAATAGAATCTCTGAAAACTACTCAAGTGTCCCTATGTTGATGCTCAAAGTTACCCCCTTCAAAGGTGGTGAACTACTCCATACTGCTGAAAAAGGAACTCCAAGATCTAGTGGAGATGAATGTAGAACATGTCCAAAAGACTCACATGTCTCCTCAAAAGATAAAGAAACCTCCTTCAACCGTTGTACATAAGGATCCACAATCATGTCAACCTCGAAGGAATGATCATGTAGAGAATGAACAAGAGGGTCAGAGTGCTCCCTCGCAATAATCGAAAAAGGATCATTTTCATCAAAGAAAAGATGAATATCATCAATGATGTCTCCCAAATCTGCAATGTAGGATTTCACAAACAAACCTACAATGTCTGTCAAGTACTCATCCCAAAAAATTGAAGCTGGAAGACAAGATATATCCTGCTACACTGAATCACAAGAAGGCAAAACTGTCACTCTATCCACATTATCAGGTGCAAGAGGTGATGTGATATCAATAGGAGGAGATGGAATGCAAGGCTTAAGAATGAGGTCACATGTGAGAATCCTCAAGTTCAAGTACCCAAAGTTCTCCTCAAAATCTGAATCATCACATTTCTTGTGATCATCATATGTAGAATCATCATGTGAAGAATCATCCTCTTCAATAGGAACAAAATCTGAAAAGGAATATAAACGAGATGCATGATCCACAACCCTAGTCGCAATGATAGCTCTATTCTACAAGTCTCTAATGAAAACTAACTGAGGTGTGAACTCCATAATTTTCTTTGTTGCCCCATGTGTGATTTGATAGATGGAAATAAGATTGTTTGTCAAGTGGGGTACACACAACACATTATTGAAGGAGTTATCCCCAATGGCAATAGTTCCTTTCCCAATCACATCCATGTATGTATGATTGCCCATTAAAATTTGCAGCATGGTGCAAGGCCTAAATTTAGAAAACATAGTATGCGAAGATGCAATATGATGAGAAACCCCTGAATCTAGAAGCCATCTACCTGAATCACGACTTGAAGTAGCACAAAGAGCTTGTCCTTTTCTTTTCCAAAAAGAGTGAGTCTTACCACTTGTTGAGGCCATGAATGCTTTCCCTTTCCCCTTTTATTTTGAGGAAGTGGAAGGTGATGAATCCTCTTTCTTGAAGGCATTAGGCAAATCAATGTTGTTCTTTTTCAGGATGTGTGTGAGCTCATCAATCTTCTTAGAATGACAACGATGCTCCTCATGACCAACCTTTTTACAATAGGCACAAGCAAGTCTCTCCTTCTTTGGTGAATTGTCCTTCTTGGAAGAGGATGAATCTCCTTGTTGTAGAGAAGGTGGTGCTTTGTCCTTAGGCTTTGATTTGCCTTTCTTCTTGTTTGAGTTATCCCTTCCTTGATTTCCAAGTTGTTTCCTTGATTTGCCACTAATGCTTGAAACTTAGAAGTCTTAAGAATGCCCATGCTTATCAACTTAGTTTGTTCCATCATCAACATTTCAATGAAAGCATCAAATGTAGGCATTGTGTAGATTGAACCCATTGTCATCCTATGGGTTTCAAAACTAGAAACAAATGCTGCATATTCTTGTGGAAGTTTGCCCATCAAATTGAAGATCAATTGAGTATCCTTCTTATCAATGCCACAATCCTTGAGTTGTGCCCTCAACTCTTTTGCCTTAGTGGCATAATCTTGTATAGTATCAAAGTTCTTGGGATCTAACATGGTGAGATCACTATCAATTTGATAGCCCCTAATCTCATCAACTTGACCATACAAGTCTTGAAACTTTTCCCAAGCATCCTTAATTAAGGTACATTTTTCAATATGAAAGATGAGATCCTTTGATACATACTTTCTTAAGGTAACAATTGCCATGATGTTCTTAGTGAGCCAATCCAAGTGAGAATTAGGATCAACCTTAGGATCAACAGGAGCAACAATAGTTCCATCAATGTAATGAGTTAACCCTTTTTCCATTAGTTTACTCCATGCATCAATTTTTCATGTAGCATAATTATGAGGGGTTAAAAGAGGAAACTTAGGAGAACCCATAGTAGAAAAAAGAAAGAACACAAAAGCAAAAGAGACGCCCTCCCCAAATTCACTCAATCAAAGTACCCCCTAGCACTTTATATGTAGTGTGTGTACAATAGGCCACTTGCAAACAATGACAAGGTGGACTTTTGATTTTGTTTTACAATTGCCCCAATAGGCTTAGAACTACAATTCAAAAGACCAAAAAGATAGATCTATGCAATACAAGCGCCAAATTGGTCAAAAAAGACCATATGATGAAAGTACAATTTCCACTCAAAATCACTGAAAATTGATAGCAAATTATGAAAGTAGACAAAAAATTATGCACTTAAAAAGAAAAGGGCACCTGAAAAGGAGTTCGTATGAGCCCAAACGGAGTCCTGGAAGTTGCAGAAATGGGGATTGGACAAGTACAGTCACCAAAAACTAAATTTTCTGAAAAATATGTCCACCCAAATCAGAAAATAACAACACCATGTGAAATTACACAAAACTTAGCCCATTTCAAAAAAAATTGCACCAAAAAAGGAGCAAAAACGAGCAAGGTATGGCCATTTGAAGTTGAACTCCAAAATCAAAAAGCTCAATGAGAGGGGTCTGCTAGATTCTCAAAAAAAAGATGACGTCAAGAACCACTGTGTTAAATTTGATGGCTGTATGACCGTTGCAGAAAACTTCACTCCCCTGCTGACTATACATCCGAACTGTACGGATTGATGACATGTCACAATCCGATTGGTGGAAAAAGATGATGTACCATATGGATCTGCTGACAAGGATGCTTAGGTGGTGGTCGTACAAATGACATGGAATTCTGTGTGGCAGGTCAACTAGGCAGGCCGTACTGCTAATGTGGCATCGAGTTGGCGTACAAGTGTCGGGTGACAGGGCACTGACTTGGCGTGGAAGGAGTAGATGGCAGGAGGAATCAGAACATGCCACGTGGCACCTGCGTGGCACAAAAAATGGCCGGTTGCTGATGTCGGTGCCGTTGACAATTATGGAGTGGCACAAAAAATGGCCGGTTGCTGATGTCGGTGCCGTTGACGATTATGGAGAGTAGCCACCACGTGTGCAGGCTACTGGTGATGATTCCCGACAGCTGCGGGAAGTCCAAGGACAGTGGCCAGAAAGGATAAGCCTGGCGAGAGGATGCCCAATGACGATGGGTGGAGGATGTACAGCCGGAGGCGGCGGATTAGCCAGAGACGGAGGCCGGTGATAGACCATCAACGGGGAGGAGCAGGCCGTCGGTAGGTGTAGCGGGTTGCTGGGAGGTACAGATGGTTGTGGCGGGAGGATCGACTGTGCCTGCAAACACGCAGGTTACGTACGGTACGGGGGGTGGGGTAAAATCCCCCCCCAAATAATAGAATTTTTTATTTATTTTTATTTAACAATAAGACTTAAAAAAAAATGAAAAACTACGAATTTAAAATAATGAAAATTTGGAATAAAATTTGCAGAGGAATAAAATTATTATTTTTAACAAAAATCGTATCATACAGCCTAATAGGTTGATTGTCTCCTCTAAGCCCCGAAATTGACTTCTCACCCAATATAGGCAAATTTATAGTCAAATTTCATGGAAACGGCTACCTGGACTCAATGGTGAGGTTGGATTTGGTCTAGGATGCCTCTAGAAGATGTTTCTCCTCAGATCTGCCTCTTGACCTCCTTCAAAATCTCTCCAAAGGCTATACAAAGGTGCTCCAACCGCTCTGATACTATGTGAGATTATGCTTGAAGAAACCAAGATCAAAGAGACCATAAGATAGCACAATGATAAGAGAGATAAAATATGACAAGAATAAACTGTATTCCTATTAAGATGCAAAAGAGATCAACTGGATCATCAGAATTGTTACATAAAATGTAGATGAACATGCTTATAAAGGCAAGACTAAGAGACAAGAAAGCACACAATGATGACATGTGGCTCAATGAGATGCAAGGGTAGGCAGGAGAAATAGTAAAATATTCCACATGAGGTGGATCACCCAAAGATGGAATGTAACAACAAGATCACACCATAAAAGGTGGAAATTCTCCTACATACAGACTTCCAATGTATCACATCTACCTAAGTGTCTCATATGCAAATTACAATGTTATGCATGTACCTAAGTAAACTTAAGTAAAGTTTAATTATATCCAAGATGAATAAATAATTACACCAACAGTAATAAATGCTATTACGTCACTATTTTTTAGTATATTCGTTTTTTATGTGATCTCATTCATGCAGAATTATCTTCAACAAAGAAAAAAAGGAGAGCACTTTTCTGCAAATAAGTAATTAACGCCATAACATAAGCATGATTCTGAATGAGACACTAAATCTGATATGTGATCTCATTCATGCCGGAGAGACTGATAGTGTCGCCAAATAAAGAGAAAGAACAATAATCATGAAAATCCATTGCCTTTGACAATAAATTTAATATATCAAAATTTGAAAACCTAAACATGCCCTAAACTGTTTGGAGCAGGACAAACAGGACTCAAATCTTAAATAGCTAACTTCTCATTGGCAACTCAATTAGGGCAAAGCCAATCCATCTACAGACCAGATGTCAAAAAAAACCTCCATTATTATTTACTGCAGGCCTCATATAAAACATGCCCTTTTGATTCTCTTTCATTGATTTTTCCACCATATCTGTGCAGGAATCTGGAGGCTGAACTATTGCAGTAATGCCTGAATGGATCTTAAAATTGGAGGCATTCTGGTCCTGAAAGATTCAAGCCTTCTTTCATAGTAGTGAACTGAAAACAGTGAGAGAGAAAGCCTGATGACATCTTCATTCAGCGAAGAACAGTGCTTATGATGGGAATATGAGTGGAGAGGATGCAAGAAATTCATGTAGAGGCGTTTGAATCCGCCCATGGTTGCATTGGAATTAGAGTTACCAGTTGTAACTTCACGTCCTGCAACTTTTTGTACTTTGGACTCCATGGATTCCCCCACCCTGCTCATTCTTTGAAATTGAATACTTATGATAAAATGGGTACGTTCTTCTACTTATATAGAGCTAGATATTACAGTGAATTGTAAACTGTCAAAACAAACTAATGGGATAGACTCCATCATTAGATAAACATATCAATTATGCCAATTTCTTTGGGACAAGCTTATAATATAATAGTGTTTTAAAGTCTTTAAAGTCTTGCTTTTATATTATTTTAATACCGTCAAGTTTGTTTTGGTGAATTTTTTTTATTAGATTAATTTTACACTCATGACAAACATAAAAAAACAAGTAGGAAAACATACAAGTGAATTAAATATAAAGTATGATTTTTTCAAAAGCTCTAAATTGAAATGTTCTTAAGTAATCCTTATCAATGTCAATGATTATTTTATGATTGTTTTATCATAACTTTAATGTTTAAGTGGATGTCTTTAATTACCATGACAATGAATTTAATGTTCAAATGGATGTCTCCAAATACCAAGACATATTGAATTGTAACAAAAAAGTATGAAATCTTGGGATTAATGTCATGAGCATACAAATGTGTAGAATACCTAAAATCTCTTACATCAATTTTTCAAGGGCAAATATCTTTTATTGGTTAGAACATCTCTCAATACAACCAATCTAAAGAAGAGGGTTAAACTTGTATTATTAACTACGATAATATTCTTAAAAAAACCTAGTAATAAGCATATGAATTAAAATTCTCATTTAAAAAAAGTTAACAATTTTTTTAAAAGTTCAATTAAATATATATTTTTTCCTCCTCAAAATATTCACTTGATTTCCGTAATAAATTGTTTACATATTATAATTTTATAAAATAATTTTAGTTTGTTAGATTTGTAATTTACATAAATGAAATTACATTTTTGTTGTAATGTGGTTGTTTCTATTTTTAATATTACATATATGCTTTATACTTCATTTTCAAATTTTTTTAGAAACATAATCAGATACATCCATATTTCTTTAAACTATATAAATACACATAATTTTAATATGCAACCTTTTCATAAACATTCACACTAAAATTCAAACTAACTGTTAACATTTGCATCACTCTACTTGAACTACCAAAACAATGAGATCCACATATGAACAACAGCAGATGTTAATTACATGATATATTATATGAAGAAGAATCCAGGAATTCAGTAGGATAAATACAAAAAAGGACAAGGTGGGACAACACCAGGGCCGACTGTGGATGACACCTTATTCTTAGTGAGTTTTTACTATTATGTCAAGCTTATCTATCCAAATATAACCAGTCATGTTCCAACTTACGGAGTCTTTATTTATTTATTTTTTATGATTAGTTACATATCTGGCATTAGAATTCGAATCACTGTAACAGTGTCAATTACCAAGATATATGCCAAGTTCGAATCTATAATAGAGTAATCTATTATATTTATTTTATGTTAACCTTTCATTTTATCACTGGATTATATGGTACTTAAAATGGACTATTATTGATTATTAATTATTATTAATTATTATTCAAATAATTAATAAGGTCTTCAATCACACAATTTATTTGGGTGTTTAAATGAATATTATTTGTCAATAACTTTAACTCTTCAAATTTTGTGATGATGAAAGATCAGTCGTTATCTAATTCTAAAATCTTAGCATTGTATCATCTGTTTAACTAGAGAATCTTAGTATTATATCTTAATTTTTACCATTAATTTAATGTGGGTCTTTTTTTAAAATTTAAAATTTTATTTTTTATTTTTTTAAAGATACTTAATTTTGATGTATTTTACGTATAAGTTGATAAAATCAATAGAATATATTAGTCCTAAATATTTTTAGTTTTAGTGATATAATCTTATTTTAATTTATACTTGTTTTTCATCATGGAATGGATTGTAGATACAATTTTATGTTGTTAAGAAATGTGACTCAACCTTGCATTCTAATGTTAAGAGCATAAAAAAATAAATTTTAGGTGATTTTAGAAAGTTCATTTTGGTTCCAAATCATGTTGAAACTAATCTTGATGTTTTTTTGTTGACCTTAAGTCTACTCCAAAATCACTAATCTAAGAGAAATGGATCAAACATTCTACATTGGAAGTTAGGCCTCCCATGTAAAAAATGTAAACATCTATGACACACAGAGAATTGTAAGAAATAGTTACACTTGTTGACAAACACATGACACATCATAAAACATTTTGAATGTAGATATTAGAGTTAAATTAAAGTGTCCAAATTGATAAATGAACAATGACAATGTTATTACAAGTGTATAGAATATGGTATTTTAGTCTTTGTACTCACCTTAGGATTTATGCATTAGATTTTGACTAAGGATTTGGGTGGTTTTAGCTTGTGATTTCCTCTTTATCATTTGATGATTTTCATGTACTACGTCTCTTATTTATTGGATGCTTGAGATGGTAGTTTGATAGTTTAGTTTTATAAATATTATATGTACCTATGATAATACTTTAGTGAAATAAGAGATTATTAGAACTTATTTTAAAACTCTCTCTCTCTCCTAAGGATGAAGTTTTGATGAATGATGTTGATCTTTCTCCTAAAATGCTCCTCTCCCTTAAGGATATGCTAGAGGAAGAGGATGATATCATAAACACCTTCCTTAATGTCACTTTACCTTCTATGCATGGCATTCTTCCTAGAGATGAAGCATTGATAGATATAGTTAATCCTTCTCCCAAAGTTTAGCTTACTGATAAAGATACCTTGGAGCAAGAAGATGAAATCATTAGCACTTTCCTTGATTCTCTCTCCTAAAGATGAGTCCTTGGAGAACAAAGAACTTAATCAAGTAAATACTAATAATGTTTCTAGTCATGTGAGGCCTAGATTTCTTCAACATCTTACTCAGCCCCAAAACCAACACATGATTGATGCTAACAAACCAAAGAGACCTCCTAACAATATCTCAAAAGTTGCAAAATGGATATGTGAAAGAAGTGATATGGAAAGACAATTGGAGAAAACATATGGTCCCAAAATACATCACAAATATAATTTTATTATCACAAAGTGAGATTCCAATGTTTTTCTCACTTCCATTTCTTCTCCTCCTCATCCTAAGAAACATGTTGATAAGGAACCTAATCTTGTTCACAAATTCATTGCCTTAAATTCAATATATTGAAATTTCAAAACTCAAAAACTTTTGTAAACAAAGTTTGTAACCGATTTTTTACTTTTGCACATAATATAATTTTTCTTTCCATCAATAAATCTAAATTGTTTGGAGTAGGACAAACATGACTCATAAATTTATTTATAAACAAAATAATTTTGTGTAAATTTATATCTCTTGTCTTTGATTATTCATCTAATTAGTTTCACATGTTCTTATGCATCTATTATTTATTTTCATTCTAATTCTCACATACTCTTATACATTTGTCTTATTAACTAGTTTAATGAAAATAGATAATCACATTTATTTTTATATACATGTTATCCCTTGTGATCTATCCCCTTTTCTATCTTATGACTAGTTCATAGTCACAAATTCATTAATGCTATCACCAAGTAGTCTTGCCTTAAATTAAATTTGCACTGATATCCCACTTTTATCCTTATTAACTAAAGATAAATAAACAAAAAAATTAATGAGACATCATGTCTTTATATTTAAAGACATCCATTATATTCATGTCCTAATCATCAAGCATTATTTAACTATCAGTGACATGTGTAAAATCAGATTGGTGCATTAAAGGGAATCTAGTTTTTCACAAATTTATATGCATGCATTACTGAAGATTATTCTGATAGAGGGCCTTACATAGTAGTTAGACATCAAAATAAAGGGTTGTCACAAGGAGCGAGAACACCCAACATTAGGACCAACAAACACAACAAAAATCCAAAACCATCGAATAACATAAACTAAAACTAGATGCAAATAGAACCAAGACCAAACACAAACAACACCAAAAAACACCACCCATAGAAGATGCCAACCAATGGTCCACAATCTAGGGGTTTAATAGCTTGCCAGTCTTGTATGATCTTCTTAGCTTTTTCAAGAAAAGATAGTCTTTTACCATGCTCTTGCCAGGAGCAATATTATGGGATTCAACTTTCACCTTGATGACATGGTACTAATTGGCTCCAAAGTAGTACTAGCCACAATCTCCATGGACCTCTTCCTCTTAGCATGTCTTTGTTCAATCTCTTCCTAGATAACCTATATAAAAGATAAATTTTTGGACTCTATTTCCCTATTATACACTACAATTTCTTACAATTTTCTTTTCAAAATTTTTTGGTTGTCCTCTAGATGTCAAAGATATCCCTATCCATTTCTTTTCTTTCTTCTTCATTGCCATCCAACCTCTATCATATTTGTCCTCTACCAACTAGTCAGTAGTCCTAGCCTCCACCTCAGCCAAAGCCTCCAGTCTATTAATTTTCCTCTTAGCAATGTGGAGTTGGGATAGGAACCAATGAAAGATTTCATTAAATTTGTCCACTATCTCTAGTAACTCCCAAGCACTAGGGGACGAAATAGGGGAGGGAGGACGTGAATCCATAAGTGGCATACAAGGGTTAGGGGCTATCATAGTAGCATTAGGGATATAATTATTAGGGGTCCATTATGAGCCTATAGTCTAGGAGGAAGAGGAGTCCTCAGAGATAACCTCCTCAATGACCGGTCCTTTGACAATTCTATTTCTACAATTGGGTTTGGGTTTCAATATTATTCATCTTAACAATACACTAAAGATTGACCTAGGTTTCCATTTTTTTAGATAGGGGAGTGACTATAGTAGAGTTGGAGGCACCTTTACAATTATTCTCTAGGCTATTAGACAACTCCATGACTAGGGTAGAATTCGAAAAGGGGCCAATAAAGTTTATACTAGGGTTGTTGGAAGGGGACATAACCGACTAGAAATTATAAAGCGTGGGGATTAACCCGTAGTGAAGGTGAAGCACTTCCTTAGACTTGATCATAACAACAGATTGAGTCAGGGATGAAAACATCTAGAAGGAAAAATTTATTTTACACCGTGTCTAAAATGATTTAGTATAAGAAACAGTTGGTAGTACAATATTTCATACTTTCCATCTGGGGTGATGTATTTCATTAGGATTAGCGCAACCTCCTATTCTCTTGGGAGGTCCTTTCTATTAAATCCAATCTGCAAATGAGAGATTTTTTAGGGAAAGCCACACTCTCCACTAAGAGCCCAACAGTAGCCACTATGAGTTCCATAAAGTTGGTGAAGGACACATCTCCCATGTAGACCTTTCCCTCATCGAAGAAGTGAGATAATTGTTCAAAGAGAGAGGTATTAAAGCCTTTCATATCCTCAACAAAGGTGAAAATATTTATCCTTTTAATCACAAACCAAATAACTTCATCCTTTTTAAAATTGTCACAATTATCCAGCTTAGTCTGTATAAGATCTCTCCCTATGGTATGACAAGGAAAGGGTAAGACAAAGATAAAATAGGAAAAATGACAAAAAACAATGGTTTATGAAAAGGTAGCCCTTTTCACAAATATAAAAGGCAATCTCCCTGTCGTGTAATGATTATAAAAAATGAAGGAAAATGCCATAATTAAAATGGAAGTCCTTAGATCTTTGCACCACATTTGTGCTTATGTCATCCTAGATTGTAACATGAACATCACTTGGTAGCTCATGCAAGGTAGTCCACAGTTTAATAAAACTAGTGTACAGACCTTGATTGGCCAACCTATCAACAGATTCATTCCCCTCCTTAAGGGTGCAGGTGAGTCAAACTTGTCCAATTGTTGAAAGAATGTGCTAGAATTCAACCATGAGTTCTTTCACAGGCCAATCTGGGGATGCTTCACCATAAAGAATCATGATTACATTTTTGGAGTCCTCTTCAATGATGATCTTTTGCAATCCTTTGTAGTTAGTAAGAGATATGTCATAGAAGGCCCCACCACTTCAACTAATCTTGGGGTCTAGATTCCAAAATTTGCCACATAGACCAACACAATAATTCCCTTTATATCCCTAATGATGCCACCCCCCACCCACCCGACCCACATTATTGAAGATTGTTATTACTTATAATTTGTGCATATTTTTTAGTATTGACCTAGGAGAATGGATTCTATTGTGACAAATAAATATCTCTACAAAGGTATTTATAAATAGTGCCAATCCATAGATATTGTGAAGCACAAATGAAATTGCAATACATTAATCAAAGTGAAGAAAAATAGTCTAGATAGATCACACATTATAATATATGAACCCAAAATAATTTTGTAGTTGATTAGTTTCAAATTGACAAACTCATCCCTACAAAGAATCTAGAAATTATTGTTATTCCAAAATAATTATTGATATGTGGTCTACAATTCCTAATATTCAAAACAAACTATATTCAAATCTTCATCAACCTTTATATATTCATAAGTATTAAATTAAATAAAAATATTTTTATTAACATTTCATATTTCAATTACCAAATTAATATTAAAATCATAATTTATAATTAAATCTAAATTAATTATATTTATTATAATTAATTAGTTTAATTAAGAAGGATGAAAGGACACTCTGCAAGTAGACCATTAAAACAACCTAGGGATGATAGATCTGGTAAGGCACATAATGGAAGGGAGGGAGATATACTTAGTAAGGTAAAGGGAGGAATTGGTGATCAAAATGGCCCTGAGAATAGAAGGGAATCCCAAGAAGAGGATAATCGGGAAGACTCCTAATCTCCACGTTCATCCTCGATGCATAGTATACATCAAACAATTGATATAGTAGAGGAAGTTGAAGTAGAAACTAAATCATTTGAGGAATTGGAAATTATTCGCAAAATCATTGGGCCTAATTTCAAACAGAAAAAAATTAGGGCATGGGTGGAAGAAAACTAGGAAAAAAGCCATCAATTATAAAATTTCTACCAAAAGGTTTTTTGTTGTCATCTCTGGAAGTACGGAGGAAAAGGAGAAAATCTTGCAAAATGGACTCTAGTCTATGAATGATCATCCACTATATATAAAACCATGGTACCCAAATTTTGGTCCTCTAAACTTAAACCCATATCATAGACCAACATGGATTAGAATGTATAATTTACCAACAAAATATTTGTCAGAAGAATGCTTCGAAAAAATTGGAAGATCATTGGGAACTCTTATGGAGATAGATGTAGAATTGGTAGACAATAATTTATACATCTATGCAAGAATTTGTATCACGGAGGTTAGACCGATACTAAAAAAAATTGGTTATGTGTTCAAGGCAATTGGTTGTAGCAAATAAAGATACCAGAAGAAAATAATTTTTGTTCATGATCCAATAAAAGAAATCATGTACAAAAGGACTACAGAGTGAAGGCTAAGATGACAAAAAAATGGATGCCAAAGGAGAAAAACATTGTTCACAAGAAAGATGCAGCCGCATAGAAAATAAATGACAATCATTGTGAAGGGGAGTCAAATTTGATAGAGAAAGTGGGTGGTATAAAACACAACACTTCATCATCTGCTAAAGATAGTCAGAGGCAAAATTATGGTCCGCTAATTGTTGAAACATATAGAAATACAGATGGGGAAAACATAGACAATGAAGTGGAAGAGGCAGATTTAGACGAGAACTTTTTTGAAATAGATAAATTAGATATAACATATCCCCGATGTATTAGCCAATGGACTAATTTATATTACTTAGAAGGAAGAAGGGAAGAGAGAGGAGGAGTAATAAGCAAAAAAAGGAAGATAAAGAAAAGGAGAAAGGAATTGTAAGTGTGGCTGATTTCCTGAACATGACCAAGGGATGGAAAGCCTCCCTTGGGGATCAATGAGGATCATTAAATGGAATGTCAGGGGCCTATCAGTCCCTAAAAAGAGACACTTACTTAGGAACTATCTGGAGAAGAATCCAAGTGAAATTGTACTTATCCAGGAAATAAAGATTAACAAGCCAATATAGATAATTTCTTGAAATTTTGTTGGAAATGGGAGGGTGTTTTTTAAGAGGTGTTAGGACTGTCAGGTGGATTGGGTGTAATTTGGAATCCATTCAAAGTTGACATCCGTTTGCTAGAGAAAGATCTCCATAGGATGATGTGTGAAGTCAAGCGTAGAAATACAAGCATGAAGTTCCCGCTTTTTAACATTTATGGGTCCACCAAAATGGAAGACAAAGCGAGGATATGGGAAATTTTGAAGGAGAAGATGAAAGATATAGTCAATCCAATACTTGGTGGAGATTTCAATGCCATCCTTGATTTGAGGGAGAAGAGTGGTGGCATCACCAAGATAAATAGAATAATGAGCGATTTCAAGCAATTTGTAGAGGAGAATAGACTTTTTGATGTAATTCCAAAGAATGGTCTATACACTTGGACCAACAGAAGAATTGGCTTCACCAATATATCAGAAAGACTGCATCACTTTCTTCTAGGAAGCGAATGGATATATAGCAATATGACATTTTCCTCATTGATCCTTCTAATCATAATTCCAGATCATTTTCCTATCCAGTTGGAGATGGGCAATTGCGAAAAAACCTCTGAGAGGCTATTTCAAGTTTGAGAGAATATGGTGGAAATATTATATTCTCATTGACAAATTGGAATATTGATGGAGAGAATGAAACTTTATTAAAGGTACACCTAGCTTTCGCTTAGTGAAAATATTGCAATATATTAAAGAAAAGGTTAAAATTTGGAATAGGGAGAGTTTCAAAAAAAAAAATTGTAGAGAAAATTGATATAGAGGAAGAGTTAAATATTTTAAATTAAAAAAATATCCAAACTAGAATGACTGAAGTAGAATATATAAAAGAAAAGGAGTTGAAAACTAAGCTTGCAGACCTGCTTGAAAAAGAAGAAATTTACTAGAGATATAAGGCGAGAGAAATTTGGATTGCAGAAGGAGATGCGAACACAAAAAAAAATCACACATATGTGAAGGAAAAAAACACTCTTAACAAAATTGATGGTGTTGAGAGGGAGGACGAGACTTGGTGTTATGATGTAGATGATATTGGATTGATTGTGGTGGACTATTTTCATAATTTTTTTGGCACTAGCATCCAGAGCGATGTAGATCAAACGGATAATCTTTTAAGCATAATTCTCAATATTGTGAGTAAGGAGGATAATAAAATGTTGACTTCACCATACACTCTAGAGGAAGTGTGAAACACATTATTTCAAATGCAACCTAATAAGGAACCCAATTCTGATGGCTTCATAGTGAAATTGTTTCAAATGTGTTGGTAGTTCATGGGGGGAGATATACAGGAAGTGGTTGAAGACTTTTAGAAAAGCAAGAGATTTGTCAGAGAACTAAATAATACAATCATTTTTCTAATATCCAAGAAAAATTATTGTGAGCGAATAGAGGAATATAGACTGATATCATTATGCAATTCATTATAAAAAATTATTTTGAAGACCATGGCTAACAGACTGTAATGTTGTATCAATAAGTTGATTATAGAGGAATAAAATGACTTTATTTCAAGGAGGGAAATAACATATAGCATCATTACAACTTTAGAAATGAACCATTCAATCAAATATGAGAAAAAATTCTAAAGGAATGGTTATTAAGCTTGATGTGAGTTAAAGCAAATGATCGAGTGAATTGGGAGTTTCCATCGCAAGTCCTAAACAAATTTGGTTTCGATAATGGATCCATGAATGGTTTCTTCCAAGCAACTAATGAAATCAGACAAGGCAATTTGATTTCTCCATTCCTTTTTGTGCTCATGGTGGAGGCACTTATCAAAAGTATTAGGTAGAGGATGTTGTTGGGGGATTGGAGGGGTATATCAATTTCAAATGATTTGAACCTGATTACACATACATTCAATTTGCTAATGATACGCTGTTGTCTAGAGAGGCCACTATTGTAGAAGCCAAAGTCATAAAGCTACATTAGAAGAATATTTAGAGGCATCGGGGCAATCTATGAACAAGGTAAAATTAGAAATCTTTTTCATAAATACAAATAAATGTCTATAGAAATGCATCATTGGGATTCTTGGCTTCAAAGTTTCTACATTTTTGGCAAAATATTTGGGCGCTCAGTTGTTCTTGGGATGTGGTAGGACCACGCATTGGGGGAAACTATTAATAAGTGCCAAGCCAAGACCATGGCATGGAAAATTAGATGGTTATCACAAGCGGGTGGAAACACAATGATCAAAGTAGTCTTATCTGTGGTGCCTATCTATGTGATGTCATGTTTTGAACTCAAAAGAAAATCTATATCGGTATTGGATGGATACATGACACGATTCTTATGGGAAGGAACTAAGGAGGAGAGAAGGATTCCCTTAATTAATTGGGAAATGATATGCATGACAAAAGAGGATGGAGGTGCTGGTCTTCGAAAAATGAATTTCTAGAGCATTGGGTGCCAAATTGGCATGGAAATTGTATAGATGCCCTGATAAATTGTGGTGTGGGATAATGAGGAGGAAATATCTAGACTGAAAGGTGCTGGAAAGAATAGTCACTATGGAAAATACTATGGGAGGCTCAAAGGTATGGAAGTTCATATGGGAGAGTAGGAAAATAATTACAAAGCACTTAACCTAGAAATTTGGCAATAAGAGGAAATTTTTGTTTTTGGAGGGATTCATGGAAAGGAGAATTGACAATCGAAAAAAGAGAATGGATTGGGGGCATGGAGAATAGATTTGGCATATATCTGATAGATTATGTAATATTCTTGGAGGATGGTGTCTCCTTCTTTGGATGACAATTTCTTGACATGTGTGATCTTAGTGAAGAGGATGCCTCCAAGATGGAGAATCTACTAAAAAAATAGGAGAATGATCTTATTCAGAGATAATGATGAATTTATTTGGTGCACTGCAAAGAATGGGGAGTACAACGTAAACCTAGGATATACTCTACAATGAAAGGGGTGTGACATTCAATGTCCATCAAAGATTTGTTGGCATAAGGTGGTTCTTCCTCATGTCAAAGATTACTTATAGGTGGCACTACATGGGAAAATCCTTATAAGGGAGATTAAAAACTATTGGCATAGAAGGATCGAGTATTTGCCCCTTATATAAAGAAAATGAGGAAACTACCAATCATTCGCCCCTGCAGTGCCAATTTGCTTCTCGATGCTGGGATTGGTTGATGGATAGTTTGGGTTGGTCTATTGCACAAAATAATTCACTGTATATGAATTTTTGTGTGGATGGTCGATTGGGAGTGTATCCTCTGTATGGGGTGATGTATGGTTGACTGGACCAACCATGATTGCATGAAAGATATCTAGAAGGAAAGGAATCACAGGGTATTTAGTGAATAGGAGATGTCCATCGACTCACTTTTAAATTAGATACAGGGAACCATTTGTGAAACAAAGAGAGGTAAACTAAGATTTAAAAAGATCACATCTTATTCCTCATGGGACACAAGACTATAGGGTATTTGGCCGCAACTTGATAATGCTACATGGACCATTAAAACTAAGAATAAAAATAGAATTTTGGCGAGATGGAATATGCGAGAAGTAGGTCAGTTTGAGCTTAATTTTGATGGGGCCGCTAGAGGCAACCTCAAGGAGGCTAGGTATGGATGCTTAATCTGAGACTAGAATGGTAGTCTGGTGGTTGCTGCTAATGGCTATATTGGGATGGCTTCCAATAATGAAGCTGGAATGATGGCTTTGGAGAGAGGATTAAGGCTTTGTATAGAGGCAAAAATGAATCATTTGGATATAGAAGGGGACTCAAAATTAATTGTAAATGCAGTTAGAAAAAATCAATTGTCAAACAGGAAATTGACAAGATGGTTCTTGATGATCAAAGAGAGGTTTAACGCTCCTTACAGATTTATTCATAGTTCACATCTACCGCAAAGAAAACAGGGAGGTAGATTTTTTAGCTAATGAAGGTATTAATAGAAAAATTGAGGATGCGGTGTTTGATTCGAGGTAAGTTTCAGTGATGCTTCTTCAGGCCTTCCAAGAGGACTCTACACAAAATACACATTTCTCACAAGTTGGTGTGGGGTAATCGTCATAAAATAGATAAGGAGGATCCGTCTAGATAGGAAGACTGACAATGATTAGACGACTGAGGCAAGATCAGACTATGAGTAGGAGAGATAACCTACACAATAAAAAGAGAAGCACCAAAATCTAAATTCTAGTAACGTCGAGAATATCTTTGAGCGTCATCTGAATAAATCCATTTTAATATTTGTTTTCTGATAAGGTCTGAGTGATCACATGGCTAGTGTAATTTATTGATCACCTTCTTTTGGCAAAGAGGCTATAAATTACATTGCAAAATGCAATGTCTGCATCTTGCATATAGCATACTAAGATGGCGGGGATAAAGCTATTTAGGATCTAGTGTAATTGCTTGCAAGAAAGTGCTGAAGAACAAATTCAGAGGTTATTTGTTATTGAGGAAGACTATATGTCCTCTCAGCCATTGAAAAGGTGATTGGGTCTGATTCATCTTCTGGTGGCCATATTCACGATGGGGCCCTTTTAGAGATATTTTTCTGCAATATCATCCAGGCAACAGGGTTCGAAGCTGCTAGGTATGCCAACAAATTGGTGAAGCCAGATTTTAGATACATCGTTATCTGTGAGTTGGTCAAGATTAAGGCCAATCCAAAGAGCAGTTTCATTGTAGGGGTTTTCGATGTCGTGGTTACATGGAAAAAAAGAAAATAATGGGGGAGGAACTAAAGCTAGTTTTTGAAGGTTTGGAGAATTACAATATTATTACTTTTGGTAACCATGTAAGCCTTTATGGTGATCTATTTTCTCCTTCCCAGGGTCAATGTTATGTTCTAGCTAAAGGGATAATTTCCCTTCGCTGATGGATGTACTAAGCATGATATGAAATAACAAAGGGATCTACCCCCTCTGGTAGAAACTTAAAATTAAAAAAATATAAAATGTTTAATTAAATTAAACTAAGGAGAAGGACAGGTTCATTTACTCTTTGTTTTTACAAAACTATTGAGTGGAATATATTTATTATGTTACTTTGTTTGGGAAAAGTTTATAATCTAGTAATTTAAGGGAGTTAAGTATATCATTTACAATTAATTTATATTCTATAAATGAAGCTTGGGAATGATGGAATACATAAATAGTTGTTATTTTAGGAAACTTAAATATTAATGTGATAGACATTTAGTATATAAAAATACTAATGATAACAAAGATTTAAGATATTATAGATTTTGTTCATTCAGTATAAAAAACAAGGATAATTTAGATACACTTCATGTCTAAAATCTTGTGTAAATTTGATTTTTTTGTTATTCAGATTAATATCATAATTTATTGATATAATCTTTGATTTGTAGTTCTAAAATATTGCAACGTAAATTTTTATTTTATGATTCATTGAATTTATGTTCTATTTTGATTTTTAAGGATTAGTGATATTTAAAAATGTCTTGGAGCAATTATAAAATCACAAGGATCAATATTTTTTAAAGGTCAACCATCTTTGATTGGACTAAATTTACACTTGTGATAAATATTGACAAGCAATGGCCAAACATACAAGTGATTTGGAGAGTGATTTAGATACAAAATATTAGTCCTTTAAAAATTTCTAATTGAAATGATCCTAAGTCATCCTTATAAATGTGAATGATCTTTCTATGATTGTTTGACAATAAATTTAATGATTAAATGAATATTTTTAAATACCTTGAGACATAATGCAATAGAATAAACTATAGTACTAACTCAACTCCTGACAACATAAAGACAATGGTGGGAATCAACAATTAGGATTTGAATTTTTAAATGTCAAGTTAGATCTAAGTCATATATGATTAATCTTGTATGCTATAGAAATGTGTTAAAATAAATAATATATAGAATCCTAGGTAACGAATGTACAAATGTGTAAGCTATTAAATGAGTAGAATAGGAAGTGGTTGAAATAGAACCAAAATAAGATATGTGATTAATCTTGTATGCTATAGAAATGTGTTAAAACAAAGAATATATAGAATCCTAGGTAATGAATATACAAATGTGTAAGCTATATTTAAATGAGTAGAATAGGAAGTGGTTCAAATAGAATCAAAATAAGGAAAATGTATAGAAATACATGTAAGTGCAAATAGATAAAGATTTAGGAAAGGGTCAAACTTAACAACAAAACGTATACAACATTGTGCTTTATAATTATATTAAGACATTCTTTAAAAATAAAAAAAATACCTAAATTGAAATTAAAATAAATGCACAAATTTCATGTTTACAAAATTATAAAACATTTATATTACATATTGTAAAATCTTACCTTTATATTAGATAAAATGTTTTAAACAAATAATAATTAAAGCATAATACAATATTCATAAAAAATCAAAATAATCAATTATATATATAAAAATCTCAGAACATACGAACAAAAGTTTATAAAATAAGATTCACATTACGAACACCCCCGACACTGTCTGGTTGAAGTTGAATTTTGACAAGTCATCTAGGGGCAACCCGGGTTGGGCGGGAGGGGGTGGAGTGATTGGAGACTCACGTGGCATCCTCATCCTTTCCTATGTGGCAAATATTAGAATCCAAACTTCAAGCATGGCTTAAGTGGCGGTTGTTTATCATGGGCTGATCATGGCCAAGGAAAAGGGGCTCATGAGTATAATTATTGAAGGTAACTTGAGCAATACCATTATGGTGCTCAAAAGGGTGGCTAAACAAAACTAGAAAGCTAACCCTCTTATTGCCAAGTGTCATGATCTCCTTTCCTTATTGGGAAATGTCAGGTTATGCCATGTGAGATCTGAAGGCAATTGTGTGGCGGATAAGCTGGTAGGGATGGGCATGCATGCTAATGATTTTAGAATATCTCTACTTGCACGAAATCTCGGTGGAGGCTCGTGCCATGATCTTAAAGGACTCGTTAGTTAATGATGAATAATCCCAAAGTTGGCCTTTTTGTACTTGCCTTTCTCACCCTTTCCACTCCTTTCTAGTTAAGTCGACAAGATTAAAAATTTATTGATGGTACTTCCTACCACTACATTCCCTAGGCTTTTCACTTTCTTGACCTGGATTTCTATTTTGAAAATATGGGAGATGATTTGATTCAGACTAAACCTGACAGTTGCTCAGAGCTAAAGAATAACGGGGAGCTGTGGGACAAGGTGATCAATGGGAACCTAGATAATTATGTTGAAGGGATGACCGGCCATGACCCTAAGCTCTTTTCTAATTTTGTTAATGCTTGGGACAATGGGAACATGAATATTGGTAGTGTTATTTTCATGGTTTCGATGGAGGCTTTTGTGAAGGTGATAGGGCCGGCCCTTGATGGTGTGTCCTTTCCTATAAATCCCAAAGGGAATTACAAGAACAACTTTGATCAATTTTTCAACTAGGTGAAGGAGTTTCCAAGCTTCGAAGTGTCTACAACAGGGAAGATCTCCCCAGAATTTGGAAGGATGCAGCTTTTCTCATAATGAAGTCCTTCACCTTGGATGACAAGAAAAGAAGGTTCCATATATATATTTTTCCCATGCTAAATAATCTCCAGTATGGGGTTAGAATGAATTTCCCTTTCTGGATTATGCCTTCTTTGCCTAGTCTATTTGTAAAGCCATTGAAAAGGGTAAACCCCCACTCCACCAGGGTCTCATCCAGAGTGTATAATGTCCACCTAGATTTATCCCCCTCTAGTGGAGTCCCTTCTATTGTGGTTGGGTCTACCTATCATCCCAATATGATTGTTGACCTTATTGTTACCCCCTCTAATTATTGGGAACAAATTATGCCTCTATGGTTCTAAAATGTTTACTAGGAAAAACCTTGCTAGAATAGCCAAATTTAAGGCCATTGCTACCACCAAAAAGGATCAGGATGTGGTTGTCCAGTATGACTTGCAACAAGAAATGGTTAACAAGGTTTTTGATGATTCTGGCTCTGAATCTCAATCCTCAAAGGATTCAAACTCCTTAGATAATTTGGGATCGGATCGCTCCCTTACTAAAATTGGAGAAAACCCTAGCTCTCCCTTGTTAAACCCTCCTTTCTTTGATCACTCCAACTTCTAGGGTACTACTTTAGCTATGGAAAAAAGTGTAAAGCATCTGCATGAAGATGTCCAAAGACAAGAAGAGTTGATAAAATGTCTCTTTGCGCAAATGAATGTGGCCATCAAGAAGATCAATTAAATGGAAGCAACGAACGAGGCTGAGGCCAAGGCTAACACTTGGGTTGAAGATTTGGATGAGGACGGAGTATGAAAAAGTTGCCAATGATCTAATGCCAGGCATTATGAGACATTGGGAAATGGTGGGTGGAAAGATTGCTGACATTGACTCAAGGATCAAGAATGCGGGTAGTAAGTACGAGCTAGAATAGATCAAGAAAACCTAGGAGGCCCTTAAAAAGAAAATTGAGGAGGTCAACTATGCTTGTAGGGATGTGGCTAGCAAGCACAATGCCTCCCTATAGGCTATCCATGACAAGATGGAAAGGAGAAAGGCGAAAAACACACACACATGGATTCCCTATCCATGGGCTCTGACCCATCAATTTGATGGTCAAGGCCACCCCCGACTCTACGCTGGTCTCCTTTGGTTTTGGGGTTGGATCGAGTAAAAAGTCTCTCTTTTTTTTTTTTCTCATAAAGGTCTTATTTTGTGCCATAATTCGCAGGACAAGGGTACCCCCATGCAGTAGACCATCACTTTGGGTTTGTGCTTCGCGATTGTTTTGTTTGGTGGTCTTGGTTCTTTTTTGTCTGTTGGTTTTCTAGTTTAGCTGTTGGTTCTTTGTTTGCCATCCTAGGTTTTTGTTGTGTTTTGGTGGGGGGTCTTTTGTGAGTTGTGCATCCCTCATCCGCTTTTGGTGTCGCTTTGCTATTATATAATGGACATGCCCATCTCTCTTTTATTAATCAAAACGTTCACATTATGAACTCAAAGTCTTAATTTGAGGGGAAATATCTAGAACATATATCTTATTGTTATTTTTCAAGAGCGAATATCTTTCAATTCTTAAAGTATCTTTTAGATACAACCAATCTAAAGAGGAGGATTAAACCCCTGTACAGACTACAATCAAATTAATGAAAAACTCAATATCAAGCATATGAATTAAAGTTAGATTTTTATTTTTTTTTAAAGTTAATGATTTGTAAAATAGTTCTCTTAAAAATATATTTTTTCCTCAACAAATTCATTTGGTTGGTGTAGTGTTAAATAAGCAAGAAGAAGCAATTCATATTAGTCATTCAATTTTTATAATATAATAAGTGAGTTATCTAATAAATTATTTATATATTATTGTTTTATGATTTTTTTAATTTGTTGGATTTGTAATTTGATGGTTGTATCCTATGTGGAGTCATATTTTTGTTCCATTATAATTGTTTTTAGTTTTAAGGTTGCATGTCTGTTGTTTGTTTTATATTTAACTTTCACAATCTAACTTTTAAACATAATCAAATATATGCATATCTTATAAGTATCTTATTATATAAATAAATTTAATTTTAATACATAATCTTTTCATAATTTTTTTTTAAACTTCTACAATTTACATGATATTATAATAGAATTGTTCTTCCTTTCATACAAAGATTGATTGGTTACAAATAAATATATTTATAATCTTTCCTTCTCTCTCCTCTCCTCTTACTGTTTGAAAATTTCAAAACTAAAATCCCCTTCCTACAAACTTAAAAATATAAACTTCCCTTATATCAATCACATTTTTTTCTTTATATCTTTCCCTAAAGTCAAATACATGTAAATAATATATTTCACTGCAGGCCTCATATAAAACGTGCCCTTTTGATTCTCTTTCATTATTTTTCCACCATATCTGTGCAGGAATCTGGAGGCTGAACTATTGCAGTAATGCCTGAATGGATCTTAAAATTGGAGGCATTCTGGTCCTCAAAGATTCAAGCTTTCTTTCATAGTAATCAACTGAAAACAGTGAGAGAGAAAGCCTGATGATAATATTTTTTTAATGTCATTTAAGGTCTTGCTTTTATATTATTGTAATACAGTCAAGTTTGTTTTGGTCAACTTTTTTTATTCGATTAATTTTACATTCATGACAAAGATTAAAAACAAATAGGAAAACATACAAGTGAGCTAAATATAAAGTATGATTTGTAATTTATAGAAATGAGTTACATTTTTGTTGTATTGTGGTTGTTTCTATTTTTAAGATTACATATATGTTTTATATTTCATTTTCGCAATCTTATATTGAAATATAATCAAATACATCCATATTTCTTAAAATTGTATAAATAAACATAATTTTAAAATAAAACCTTTTCATAAAAATTCAAACTTTTAACATTTGCATCACTCTACTTAAACTGCCAAAACTATGAGATCCACATAGAACAACAGCAGATGTTAATTACATGATATATTATATGAAGAAGAATCCAGGAACCGAAATTGGGGAGACAAACAGACATGGAGGAGAGCTTATGACGTTGAGGATTCCAACAATATATATGCAACTGTGATTAGCAGGATAAATACAAAAATGACAAGGTGGGACAACACTATTATGCGGGCACTTGTAATCAATGAGAAGGAAGTAGGATAGAATGTGAAAGCGATGCAGTGTAATCATTGTTGTTGTTGTTTTTGATGGTATAGTGTGATGGTTAAATTATGGTAACATATTTTGAATGGTATAGTGGGATGATTAAATTTTGGTATTATGATTTTTGTTTCTAAAATTGTTATTGCTGAATGTTTATATTCAAGATAACATTTCTTATATATGAACTTACAAATGATGACAATTAAATTATAATATTTTAATTCTTATTGATATTGATGAATGTCTATATTGAAAATGAGGTCTTCATATATATTATCAATTTATAACTCCAAGAAAAAACAATTGCCCCAAATTTATTACAGACAACTGAGTTGTACTCCAGTTTGTATCTGGCAGTAGAGTTCAAACGTATTGTTGAACAAGCCAGGTCGTAGGTCAAATGTTTTAAACTGTGGCTGTTGTCAGCCAGTCGTTTGGACATTTTAATTATCTTTTAATTTAGGCTTAATTAATGCAACAGTTTTAAGTGCCTTCTATTTTGTCAGACACAAAAACATGTGCCAAAGTTCGTATCACTGTAACAGTCTCAATTACAAAGATATATGCCAAGTTCGAATCTATAATATATAGAGTAATTTATTATATTTATTTTATGTTAACCTTTCATTTTATTGCTGGATTATATAGTACTTAAATTGGACTGCTTGTTTCAAGCCTTAGCTTGGTGCCTTAATTATTAATTATTATTCAAATAAGGTCTTTTGATCAATCACACAATTAATTTGGGTGTTTAAATGAAAATAATTTGTCAATAATCCATCTTTTTAAATTTTGTTATGATGAAAGATAAATCGTAGCACTATTTATGAAAGGTTAGTCATCCTCTAATTGGAGAATCTCAGTACTATACCTTAATTTTTGTTGGGATGTGAAGCCCAACAGTCACATGACCTTTTGGCTCCCTCAACTCTTCGATTCATGCTTGAATATGAATGTATAAATATGTGTGTAGTCTATGTATTAGATGATTTGGATATTGGTTAATAGATGATTTCCCTACTTGAGAGTGGACATAGGTATTTGTCAAACCATTGTAAATCGTGTCTCGTGTCGCATTCTTTATTCCCATTTTTCTTTCATTGTTTTATGTTATTTCTTTGCTCGATTTAAACTAACAATTGGTATCAGAGCCTAGGTTGGCTTGAGCAGAGATGGAGGAGCAAGAAAAAGGTAAAATTCATAACTTCTATGATATGACTGTGTTTCAAGCATTGTGTACATTGGTGGGATGGCTGGAAGAAAGAGGGGAACTTAGTTGAAGAGGAGAATCCAACGAAAGAGAAGGATGTTGGGATTCTTATTTGCTTCTCTCTTGAACCAGCTTTGGCACTTATTGGGCAAACTGTTAGTGGACGGGCAGTTGTTGGTATTCGTGTGGTGAAGGTTGAACCCCATGATGCCTCGATTGGAATTTGTTGGCAGAAAGATGCTAGGAAAGAAGCCGATGTTGAAAAAGAGGAGCTCAAAAGATTTTGGGAGAAAGAGTGTTTGCCATCGGAAACCCAAGTTGAATCTGTGGTTGATTTTGCCTCTCGAGATGAGGAGGTTGCAGATTGGAGTGAGGTAGCAGGGCAAGGAAGCCTGGGAGTAATTGCGACTTTAGAGAGCTCTGCAGATGGCATGGCCTTGGAAAAAATAAAGAGGCACTCCCATGATGATGAAGACAACCTTTGAAAAAATAAAGAGGCACTCCCATGATGATGAAGACAACCTTTGCACAGACATTTTCATAGAAGAATATGAGTCTATGGATTTGGATGATGAAGTGTAGGACAAAACAAGGTTTTCTGGTTTGAAGCAGAAGCGGCCATTAACGAGAGTCGAGGACAGTGGGCATTGCTCTAAGCGGTTTCAGGCGTCACATGAAGAGAAGGGAGATATGGTTCATCAACTTGATTGGATGGATGTGGATGATAGTGTCAACGTGGATGATGAGGAGCCCGAGGTTGAGAAGAGTTGCGTGAAGAAGCAACTTGAATCAACAGTTGAGAGTAATGTCGAGATGGAGATTCCCCCTGCTCCTGAAGTGCCCTTGGAAGTCGTAGAAACAAAAGTGCTAAATGTGGCCGTGGCTGTCACTGTGAAAGACATAAACATTGTGAAGGAACATTAGATCATGGAAGCAATGCTTGACTCCCAGTTGAAGGATGAGGTCACTGTGAAACACAAGGACATTAAGGAGCTCCCTTGTTTTGATGGGAAGCCAGAGTATAGTGTGGAGGTGATGCTGCTGGAGGAGTGCAAGGCATGGAATGCTGTGTTGCCTGTGGTGATAGATAAAATCTGGAACATAGTTTGAAAGACGTCATTAAACTAGAGCCAACGAACCATTTTTTTGTATATGGAAGACGAAAGGGAAGAAAATACGATGACAGAAAAGGCGGCCAGATCTGTCGGTTCTTCACAGTTGTGGGTCTTAGAGTTAAGAGACAAAGACAGAGTCTCACGCCTGCAACATGGCATGGTGTCAATTTGCGTTAGAAGGTGAGAAACGGAGGATGTCATGAGCATTGTTTCATCGTTCGTGGCTGAAGTCGATGGAGTCTACATTGCTTAGGGGTCTTTGATGGCCATGGCAGATTTCGGGCGACTTTGCACTGCAAGGAGCGGATCCATGAACCCTTTTATGTGAGGACATAGGAGGTCACAGAATCGAGTGATTTTAAGAAACATCATTTGCCCCTAGCTTGCATCCAGAAGATTATGAAGGCAGACGAAGATGTGTGCATGATATTTGCAGAAGCCCCTTTTGTGTTCGCCAAAGCTTGTGAGGACCACCAATCAAAAGGTGATGATGTGTTTTGCCCATGTTTTAATATCGGATTTGTTGAAGAAGTTGGTAATTTTGTAGAATTTGGTGGGTTTGTAGCAGAGCATGTTGGTGACCAAAAAATAGCTATTTTTTACGGGATTAAGGAATCCGGGCAACGTATTTTGGATTGCATACAAACAAATGACAAGAAGGTATTGCTTGACATAGCAGTTGGTCCTCCAACAGCTATTCTGAAGGTTTTTAGTTCTGTTCATGGGTTGAAGAGGTTGTTGTTGTCGGATCTGAGACTGATAGAGCACTATGCAAAGGACAAGTGTCTGATTCTGGCTCAAATTAGTGTGCAAGAGATAGTAGAAGGATGCTTGCGTAACGCCTGTTTGCATTTAATCGAAACATTACAGTTGGTTGGCCATTTTGATTGGTATTCAAATGATGACGATGATGATGATGATATGGATTTCCAGAAAGTAATAGATTTCAATGTAACACATTTTGATTGTTTCGGTGCTCCAACTGTTTCGTCCGACAATAATGATAAGGATGTGACAGTTCTGTTGTCTGTTGGTACCGCTGTCTAGGCGATGATTCTGATTGGCGAGCGTAGTCCTTTAGAGGGGAGCTTGGGGCCAGAAACTACCAGTGGCAAGGTTTGCATATGTGGTTTGACTGTTATCAAGGAATATCAGAATAATTCAGAAGCCAATAAAACAACTTTCCCATTAGGATGGTTCCACACCAGCAATATCGGTTATCTTGACAAGGACGGTTATCTTTTCTTGATCGGTAGAATCAAGGAGTCCATTCACATAGGAGGGGAGAAAATATCACCATCGGAGGTAGATGCAGTGTTGTTATCTCTCTTGGCGGTTGTCCAAGCCATGGCTTTTGGAATTCTCGATGAACAATACGACGAAGAGATGAATGTCACTATGGTTCTTCAAGAAAACATGATGGTTTTATTAATGAAGATCATATAATTGTGAACTATAAAAAGAATTTGGTGAATCAAGAGTGCTTCAACTTGCAGGAGGATAAAAACAACGAAGATTATAGATTTTAGATTTTATGTTAAGGGTGAGCATAGGAGCAGGAGTCCATCAAGTAATAAGAGATGAGGTTTTTGTTTCAGGTTTGGTTTGGAGAAGACTCATTCAAGTTGTGCTGGAACAGAGTCTGGAAAAGTTAAAATCTTCCATGGGTCTGGTTCCGTAAGGATCAAAACGGAGAGCAGGGGTTGTCATGGTGCATGACTGTGTCGGTTGGTCTTCACGAGGGAGATTGTTGGGATGTGAAGCCCAACAGACACATGACCTTTTGGCTCCCTCAACTCTTCTATTCATACTTGAATATGAATGTATAAATATGTGTGCAGTCTATGTACTAGATGATTTGGATATTGGTTAATAGATGATTTCCCTGCTTGAGAGTGGACGCAGGCATTTGTTGAACCACTGTAAATCGTGTCTCATGTCTCATTCTTTAATTTTGTTTTTCTTTCATTGTTTTATGTTATTTCTCTGCTCGATGTAAACTGACAATTTTTACCTTTAATTTAATGTGGGTCTTCCTTTAAAATATACCATTTGATTTAATTTGAATTTTTTTAAAGATACACAATTTTGATGTATTTTATGTATAAGCTTACAAAATCTATAGAATATATTAGTCTTAAATATTTTTAGTTATATTGATCTAATCTCATTTTAATTTATATTTATTTTCCATCATGGAATAGATTATATCTATATAATTTTATGTAAAAAAATGTGACTCAACCTTGCATTCTAATGTTAAGAACACAAAAAAGTAAAATTTAGGCAATTTTAGATGGTTTATTTTGGTTCCAAATCATGTTGAAACTAATCTTGATGTTTTTATTGTTGAACTTAAGTCTACTCCAAAATCACTAATCTAAGAGAAAGGGATCAAACATTCTACATTGGAAGTTACGCCTCCCATGTAAAAAATGTAAACATCTATGACATAGAGATAATTTTAAGAAAGAGTTACACTTGTTGACAAACATATGGCACACCATAAGACATTTTTGAATGGAGATGATAGAGTTAAATTAAGTTGCCAAATTGATGAATGAATAATGATGATGTTATCACAAGTGTATAAAATATGATATTTTAGTCTTTGTACTCACCTTACGATTTAGGCATTAGATTTTGACTAAGGATTTGGGTGGTTTTAGCTCATGATTTTCTCTTTATCATTTGATGATTTTCATGTACTACACCTTCTATTTATTGGATGCTTGAGATGGTAGTTTGATAGTTTAGTTTTATAAATATTATCATGTTCTCCAAATATAGATTCATATTGGTATGTTGGTATAATATCTTGTAAAGGCTTGAGCTAGCAATTGTATTGTAACCCTTTTTGTGTTGCTAATAATACAATGAATTTGATATTTAGAGGTGGGGATTTTTGTAAGGGGTTTTCCAAGTTATATACTTTTGTTATGGTTGTGTACATTAATTTTGTGTTTATGTATAACCTTTATATTTACACATCGATCCACTTAGAATAATTGTGAAATATTTATTACACTTCCTTTCATTTGGTATCAAAGCTTGATCATATTCATTATTGGGTGTTAGGATTAAAAGGATGTTTTGTTCAAATTAAACTGGCTTTGGATAAGATTATATCTAAAACAAAATCCCTTTTGTAGAGAACATATCATGCACATCTCTTATGGATATGGAAAAGTTTGATGGTGCAAAAATAATCAAGCTATAGAACCTCGAAACAAAGGATTTTTTGTTGGATTGGGATCTTTAAGGTCTAGACATTGGAATAAATCTTGGAACCATGAAATAAAAAAAATATGATGTTTTGAAAAAACATGAGGAGCCTCATTCAAATTTAGGAAAATGTTTCAAGAAAATTCATGAAGAATGAATATTTTCTAAAGAAGAAGTTATGTCCATTAAAGATGAGTGACAATGAATCTATTTTTGAATACCTAAATATGTCCAACACTTTGTTTTCCTAGAGTTCAAGCCTATTGGTGTTGTAGCATTGTAAATTGTACACCTTAATTAGTGTGCCCAATTTCACACTCTCGTAGCACTCATTTTAGTATTTCTCATTTCTCTATGCATCATATGACCTTTATTGTAATTAATTAATATTTAATTCAATAATATGGCTCTTTTTCCACTTTATTTAAACGATAGATACTAAGCAATGGTCAATGCCTATGTCTCCTATTTTTAACATATCACGCGCGTAGTCCTTACTAACCTAATTTTCCCAATTTTCCCAACTACCAATTCTTCCCAATTTCACCCAATTTGACCTAATTTGTCTAAATTGAGGTCTCTCGATGTCAGTCTAACTATTTTGCCTTGTAGGGTTAATTTAAATGTTCAGTGTGTATTCCCCATAACTGGATAATTTATTTAAATTATTTAATTATCTAACCATGTCATCGCAATTGATTAAATATCTTTATTTATTTAAAATTATTTGTCCTAATTTTCTTTTCCTAATTTTTGAAATAATATATTTTTTATTTGTTTTATGCGATTCTCTCCAAATACTCCTAATTTTTTAATTTGGAAAACTAATATATTTCCCTATTTTATTTGATTGTCAAAAACCAATCTTTTTGGTAATATCTCATTCATTTTTTTTTTAAATTAAAAAATGAGATGCAAAACTTGAAAATCATTCTTTTATGAGGAGATATTTAATAAATCTTATTTATTAATTATCTGCATTTATCCTCTCACGTGGGGATAATTCTTGATTTTTTAATTTTTAATTCTTCTATTTATCCTCTCATAGGGAGATATTTAATAATTTTTAATTATTAAATCTCCATAATATCTCCAACTTACTTATTTGGTCTTCATGAGGAGATAATAAATATTTTATTTATTAATTATCCCTAATATCTTCTCCTTGATTTTTTCGATTTTCATCCATCTCTTGAATGGTAGCTTTGTTGCGTGCTCAATCAAGTCCATTTGATGTCACAAAAATCAATTCAATCTTTGACCGTCCATTGAAATCTAGATTTCTATAAAAGGAGGCCTATTTCTTCATTCAATTCATCTAGAATTTTAGTATCTTCATTATATCAAAATAGCTTAGCAATAGTCTCATTTTTATTATTTTGTTAGAAATTAGCATTTCTATCTTGCATAGGCACATTCGTAGTAAATCTCGAATATCACATTCTTTCTTTCATTTCATATTTTTAACTGCATGATGAGAGCGACATATCAAAATAAGAGATGAAAGGAAGAACAACTAAGCTCTATTGGAGAAACATGGTTTGCATTTATGTTTTAATTTTAGTAGTTTTTCTGGTTAGATTAGGATAATTTAGCATAAATTTTAACTATTTTGTGATTCTCTTTGATTGTTATTTGGTTTTCATGATTAACCCAATTTTCTTGATGCACAATCACATCATCTCTCTATTGTTTGGGCCCTTAAATATAGACGTGTTCTTTATCTTTTATTATCCTAATTTATCCTTATCCTACCCCAAATTTTAACTTTCAAAACATATTTTGCATATCTGCACATCATGTTTTGAGCCATTTATATGGAATTATATTAGAACCCCTTTATCTTGCATCCCTAAAAAATTTGGGATAAAGTTGTTGAGACCAAGACTGTCACACTCCCTTGTTCCCACACTTTTTCCTCGAATTTCAGGAGGATAATTGGGTAGTTTTGCCCTATCCAAATTTATCTTTGTGTGAAAATACACTAAATATGAGTCTTCCTAAAGGTGAATTGAATTATGAAATCCCAATATAAGGCAACCTCCTCAATTCATTTCAACATCTAGAACATCTCATCCTGAATTCAAGAGTAATTCTTCTTCCTCAAGAACAGATCTGAATCAAGGAGCAATAAATTACATCAATAAATCTTCATATTATGTTTCAATTATAATTTCATGATGGATTTTATGTGATTTATCATGTTTTTGCATCAAAACATGGATGACTTATGCTAAGAGCATTATAGCCTTGCCCTCAAAAGGCATGCTTTCTAATTCAATTCAAGTTAATTTTATATTTTAATCAAGCTTAATTCCAAACTTAGGGTTTGACCTAGGAAAACCCCTATCCACAACAAACTTTCTTCCCTCTTGTGTGTAACTATAGGTCGTTGAAAGAGACATGGAGTTTAGGGGACCTTCACTAGACTGATACAGACCTATTCTCATAAATTAGACATGATTTTCGTGGCTAGGGAACTTGGTATGCCCCTATGCTCAAGGTTTCCCTCCAAATTTAGAAAGCTTAGTCTCAGTCTTAGGAAGTAAATTATTAGATCCTGTCCCGAAATCAAAAGACGGGCGTTTTGGGCATCTCGATTTCATAGACTCAGCTCTAGATTGTAGATATAGGTGCACAATCAAATTTACTATCCACCTATGTGTTTGCTATAGAATATTTGTTTTCTCACCAGTCAATTGTAGCATTGTAGTATTCCAATGTTTGTATGAAAGTGGATCTTGGCCTTAGTCTTTCCCGATTCCATTTTCATCCATTACATTTTGGTGAACCTGACTCTTCTGACACTTGTATATCTTTTTGTTTTAAACTGTATATTTTCATTGCATACATTGAGAGAACATTTCTTTGGTTGTACCTTTGATGGATTATGAGTATCTTGTTTGATCCAATTTGTAGATGGAGTTGTTAAATTATTTTGCTATTTCAATTTCAAGTTTTATTCAAGATTTTCATGATGTTTCCTTTTACCCATATGATGATAAACTAGCTATTCCTTTCATTCATAGTTATGGTTTACCCTCTCCTAAGGATCCTCCTACCCATGAGGACACTTTAGTGTGATAAAAGATTATTAACACTTCTTTTAAAACTCTCTCTACTAAGGATGAAGTTTTGATGAATGACGTGGATCTTTCTCCTAAAATGCTCCTCTCACATAGGGATATGCTAGAGGAAGAGGGTGATATCATAAACACCTTCCTTAATGTCACTTTATCTTCTATGCATGGCATTCCTCCTAGAGATGAAGCATTGATGGATATAGTTAATCCTTCTCCCAAAGTTTGTCTTACCCATAAAGATACCTTGGAGCAAGAAGATGAAATCATTATCACTTTCCTTGATGCTCTCTCTGCTAAAGATGAGTCCTTAGAGAACAAAGAGCTTAATCATGTAAATATTATTCATGTTTCTAGTCATGTGAGGCCTAGATTTCTTCAACATCCTACTCAACCCCAAAACCAACACACAATTAATGATAACAAGCCAAAGACACCTTGTAACAATATCTCAAAAGTTGCAAAATGGATATGTTGAAGAAGTGATATGAAAAGACAATTGGAGCAAAATTATGGTCCCAAAATACATCACAAATATAATGCTATTATCAAAAAGCGAGATTCCAATGTTCTTCTCACTTCCATTTCTTCTCCTCCTCATCCTAAGAAACATGTTGATAAGGAAGTTAATTTTGTTCAGAAACTCATTGCCTTAAATTCAATATATTAAAATTTCAAAACTCAAAAACTTTTGTAAGCAAAATTTTTAACTGATTTTTAACTTTTGTACGTCATATAATTTTACTTTACATTGGTAAATCTAAATTGTTTGGAGGACAAACATGACTTATAAATTTATTTATAAACAAATGTTTTTTGTAAAGTTAGATCTTTTATCTTTTATTATTCATCTAATTTGTTTCACATGTTTTTGATAAAGATAAACAGGTTTTACATGGACCCAAACCAAAAGTTTTATAACAATCGACCATCAGCCAAATAGACATGAACTAACATCAAAATAGGGGAGCACCCCCGAGAAGTCACGAAAATAAAATAGACGCAGACAAACAAGACAAAAAAAAAGAAAGACTCTCAATTAAGAGAGAGCACCAGATCCTTGTTCTTCTGGATGGAAATCTTGTTGATTTCCTCCAGTTCCTCCAGAATGAATCTGGAGGTACCCTTGTTGCTGCTCCTACTTCTAGTTCTAGAACTAGGACCAGTGGTTTTCCTATCTCCAACAGCCATATCTTCCCCTCCAATATCTTTCACCAATTCACTATGGTAGGATCTGTAATCAACAACCATGGCATTGATCTTTTCAAGCCCCTCTATACTGTTGTTCATGGCTTCTTTGCTTATGTCACCAGGTTCTTGAGAGTTTTCTTAATCTCCACAATAGACTGCTCCACCTTTTCAATTCTTTGTTTGTGATTGCATTTCATCACCTCGACGTCCTAGGAGAGCTTTTGGGTCATAATCACAAGTTTCTCAGATTTGCTGGGCTCAGGGGAAGTAGTGAAGATATCAATAATCTCTTTAACCCCCTCTTTGAGGGTATCAAATTCGTGCTCCACCCACTTCCATCAGCTCTCCTGGCTTCTGGTAGCTTCCATAACCGGATTCATCAGGTTACTAGTCCTCTATATCCCACTGTTCTCTTCTTTGGCCATGTTCCCCTGTTTTTCTTTCAGGACGTTGATAGGGATGTCCAAATTAATTCCCTGATCCGAAATCTTCGGACCATGGTCCTTAGCTGCCAAATTTTTCTTTTTAGAGAGGGGCTCGGCCTTAGAGATTAGTTTGTTGGTGGTTTTGTATTTGCTAGCCGCCCATCTGGGAGGATTCTTGTTGCTAAACGTCCTAGGGGTAACCATCATCTCCCCTTCATTCGTAGGTTTATATTTACGGTCATCAGGAGTGTAAAGCGGAAAATCGCGATCGAACCCTAGTTGCTCTCCCCTCTTCCAACTCCAAGGAGAGAGAAGGGAGATTCACTAGGGTTGATGGTTTTCACTTAGGGGAGAGACTTTACATTCAAAAGAGGGGTTGAAACCCACAAGATCCAATCCCACACAATGCAAGATTGGATGCTAAATGTGTTTCAAGGGTTAAGAAAGAAAGGCTACCCTCTTTTGTAAAGAATGCTGATAGAAGAATTAAGCTAGGAATGCATAGAAAGTGACAAAGATTTGCTTATAAACTGAGATAGGGATATAGGATGAAGCTGCGGACCTGGAATTAGCAGTAAAATGTCGATACGGCACTGTCCTGCAAATTTGAGCAAAAGTTGTCAGGACAATGGCACCCGGCGTGCACACGGTCCTCTGAAAAATCCGTGAAACGAAGGGGGATCTGTTCGTCTCTGCACAAGGATTCCAGATCTTCAATTTCAGCCGCGTACCTACAACCTACACACAGAAAAGCGAAGACGATTGGGGGGTTAGGGATTAGGGGTTTGCCTTTAGGTCAAACCCCAGTTTTGGAATTAACCAAGAAATGAGAAATGCTATAAATGTAAATGTATGTAATGTAAAACAAGTACTAATACCTTGTTGTAAGGATGTTTGTATCCTTATGTGCGAAGGTATAGATGTTGTTGTTTGTTGTATGTTGTATGTTGTATGTAGCATGTAGTATGTGATCTCCTCTTCAATGGTTGAATCCTTGTCTTGAATGCAACACTTAGCCTTGAATGGAGACTTGAAATGATCAATTGCTTGAAGGAATGCTTGAATGCTTGAGTATAGTTTCCACGCCTTTTCCATCATATCAAATGAAAGAGGAGAATGTAGTTTATATACTTGTCAATTAGGGTTAATAGACTGATTTTCTCGACCTTAGGCCGACCAGGAAAGTTTATTTTCGAATTTGCAAACATAAAGACCCGAAGTCCAAAAGAGACCGGGCCCAAAATAGGACCCAGGGACCAGGGCGCTGGGCGCCATGGTCCTGGGGGACCAGGGCGCTGGGCGCTCTGGTCCCACCTCCCGAGACAGCAGGGTGCAAAGGAGGTTCAGGCCAGGGTGCAAGAAAATGCAGTTTTTGGTGTCATAATCAGGTTTCGGGGTCTCCATTCAGGTTGCGTGTTGTGTCACCATCATGAAGACCAAAATGCAGTCGAAATTGCAAGTGTCACAATTTTAGGACGCTACATTTAGCCCCCACTTTGGCGGGAGTATAGGCGTACGCTCATACTTCCGGTAAAGTACAAGGAAACAACATTGAAAGACTTTCACCACGTCAAGGAGGCAAGATACACCAAGCCCCCAGTGGACTAAGGATCTTACGACTTCGATTGACAAAGTAAAAGGGAAGATCACAAGGGACAACCATGACTGTCAGTAGCAAGGTTCCCTCACTATGAGTCATGCAAGAAAGATATCAAAAATTTTCAAGGCAAAGCTAAATTTGTCAAGAAATTTTCAAGTATCTTGAAAAGATATGAACGGGATGTATGCCCCACTACATTAAAGCGATCGCACACGCCTCACCGGGGGTGATTGCTTTAAGGTAGTGATACATATAAGAATGAGAAGGGAAAGGAGCACGTTATCACAAGGATTTAGCCCCCAAGTGTTAGATAAGCCCAAGGATAATAGACACAAAACACAAAGCACAAGGTGACTTCGCTTTCCTCGGGGTTAGTATGCTATATGATAATTCATGTATATCATATGTATGTATGCATAATTGTTCTTCATTCCCCAATCAAGGAAGGTCACCTAGAAGAAGGGAACACATGTGTCTTTTGAGTCAACATGAGAGAGATCGAGAGATCTCAATGCTTTGCATCGTCCGCAAGTAGACAACACTAAGGACAACAAATAGAAGAATGAGAGTAACATATAGAGGAAGTAACAAAAGAGAGGGGGAGAGAATCTGCTATGCTAATGAAACTAGTCTAGCATGTCATCTACCCCCCGATCTTGCTGATCAATGTTTCGGGAAGGTAGGGAACACGCTAGAGGAGGAACATCCAACACAGCAGATGGAGCTATCACAAGATCCAAACAAGGGCTATGTTCATATCCCAAGCCACGGTGTTCTTGTCTAGGAGCTAGGATAAGTGCTTTAGAAAATTCATTAGATAAATGGTTATCAATATCAACAAGTTCATATTCACTATCAGAATGAACAGGAGTAACATTTGCATCATGAATAACATTTTCATCTATATCATCATCAAGATTTATGAAAATAGGATCTTTAACTCGCACAAGATCAAGACCATCATGCATCTTATGTTTAGGAGATTGTGGCTCAATCGTCGGCTGAGGAGAAAATGGAATAATGCTTGTTGAAGGTGTTTTTGGGGATTGCAAAGTTTGAGCTCTAAGACGACGCTTTCGTCGACGTTCGCGTGCAGAACGATTTCGTCTAGTCTTAGTAGGAAGTTGAGAAGATTGAGGAGGAGGAATGTTCTCATCCTTATCACTTGGGTGTTTAGGTTGTGGTCTCTTAGGTTGAACAATAGGAGAAGAGGAAGGTCTCTTCTCTCCATAAGAGGAAGGAGGAGGAACTGCTCCATATAAGGGAGGAATATTTGGTTTAGGAAGGAGACCAAGTCCATCATGACAAGGAGGGATAGGTCTACTTTTAGGAAGTTTATTAGACATAGACATAGTCACATCCATAGGAATGGGTTGGGAATCTTCTTGAGGAAAGACATTGGTTTTATCTTTCAAAGGAAGAACTTCCTTCTCAAGAATGATAGGAATATCAAGTTTGGGTGTTCTAGGTTCACTCAGAGATAAGATCATATCTGTTTTCCATTTTTGATAAGATTTGAAAAGATGATCACTTCGCGGAGGAAGAGATTGGAATTGTTTAGGCCAAAAGTAATCAATAGGAACACTAGAGGTTCTTTCAGCTGGTTTAAAGAGACTATGATTGACAGTAACAACTTCACCATTATGGGGAAATTTCAAACACTTGTGAATAGGAGAAGCAATAGCTTTCATGGAAGATAGCCAAGGATAGCCAAGCTTCACACGAAATTGTTCGGAAGATGGAATAATAGCAAAGTTCACCTCAAGGGATTTGTTATGGACCTCAATAGGTAATGTAATAGAACCAATTGCAGGAGAAGAAAATGCATCAAATAGTTTCACAATCACATCTGTTTTGTCATAGATTACTTGATTCAATTGCAAAGTAAAAAGAAATTCTTCAGTAATGACATTAACCATACAAGAAGGCTCAATAAGCACTCCATGGCAAGGTGTATTCTTGACTTTTGCAACTATATATAAAGGACCATCAGGTGCTCTGATAGTTTCACTAGAATCAAAGGTGATGGAAAGTTCTTTAGGGATTTTCTGCTGCTCAACAAAGTTAATCACATTCGGAGTCATGGACACAAGATCATCAGGTGAGATAGAGGAATCAGTAGTATCAATCACACTAGAGGTATGAGAAGGCAATGGATCAGTAAAAATCTGAAGATTTTGGTTAGGAGGAGCTATAGATTTGTTGCCTTTATCATTCACTCCAGAAATAGAAATAGTATTATTATCAATCAAATCTTGAATTTTCCCCTTTAAAGCAAAACATTTTTCAGTATCATGCCCAGGTTGACGATGAAATTGACAAAAAGATTTGTTATCAAAATAAGGTGAACTAATCTTTGCAGGATCAATTTTCCTTATAGGAGGAAGAGTAAGAACATTTTGTTTCAATAACTTATTCATAATACTATGTAATGATTCATTCAAAGGAGTAAACTTTCTTTCTTTCTTGAAAAACTTAGAAATAGGAGACACACCTGATGCTGCATTCACATTGTTGTTGATGATGTTTTCATTGAATTTAATGGACTCTCTGTTCGGTTTAAACTTCCCAAATGGTTGTTGACTACTATCACCCTTATCACTCGGAGCCATAGGATGTGATTGTTCCATTTGACTCACAGTCAGTTGATAATTGTGAAGAGTTGTGCACAACTGTTGGAAAGAAGTAAACTCAGAAAACAAGAGTTTTTCTCTAATGTCTTTTTGTAAATTAGAAATGAAGATTCTTTGAATATCATTGTCAGACACTGGAAAAGAAATTTGAGCATACAAATGCTTATATCTACCAATGAAATCAGTCACTTTTTCTTTAACACCTTGTTTACAATGCATTAAATCAATCAAAGTAACTTTAGGACTTATATTGTTTTGAAATTGTTGAATGAAAGCATTTGCAAGTTGTTCGAAAGAAGTAATAGAATAGGAAGGCAACGAGCAATACCATTGTAGGGCTTTGTCTCTTAATGTTCTAGTAAACAGTTTTGCAAGCAACCTTTGGTCATAAGCAAAATCAGTACATATTGTTTGAAAGGTCTTAACATGTGTTAGAGGATCACCCTTACCATTATAAAGCTCCAAATGTGGAATTTCAACATGTTTATGGGGAATAGCTCGAACAATATCAAGAGAAAGTGGACTCGCAACATCAAATGTGGGCACACTAAACTTAGATTGATTCATAGAGGCAATTTGTTGCTGTAAAGAAGAGACAGTTTGTGCAAGATTATTAATGGTCGCTTCAGTCGAAGAGTTCATATTAGACATGTTAGATTGTGATGGAGGTGTTATGTTATTGAAAGAAGGTAGAAAGTAAGGTGGTGGGACACTATGATAGTTAGTCATAGGAGATGATTGGACAGGAGGAACACTACAAGGAGGAATGGAATGGTTAAATGAATTGCCCCCTTGCGTCATGTTCATTTGTGGTGATATAATAGGCACACTTATTGAAGGAATGAATGAAGAAGTTGGATTGAATGAAGGAAGAGGGTTGATTGAAGAAGAGGGATTGCCCCCATGATTAGTGATCATAGGAGGAATGTCTTGTATTGAAGTAGTCATTATGTTTGATGTAAAAGTAGGTATACTAGCAATAGGAGTCGTCAAAGGAATAGAATGATTGTCTTGAGTAGGAGGTTGTGTATAACCTAAGGTTTCAGCACAACTCTTCATAGGCATCACATTTGAATCCACAATGTGTGCGATACCACGCAAAATATCAATTCCATTCTTATCACTTTGAAGCATACATTTTAGACCCTCAATTAAAGGAAGAGCTTGACTATCAGGGTATTCTTGAGACATCCATTGTCGAAAATCGTCAAATTGGTTATCCAATTTTGAAAGTTGTTCTATAGAAACCTCATGGAGAGCTTCTTCATCATTAAGAGGATTAGAGGAATTACCCATGTCCTCGTTAAAAAGACCATTCAAATTAGGTTCCATCTCCTCAGTAATTAAACCTTGGAAGGACTTAATTCTAAGGCTTCGTCTAACGGGAATAGTGTAAGTAGGGCTTATTGTTGTAAAACTCATGCACTAGAAAGAGAAAGAAGATTTTGAATTTAGAGGTAGCAAATTTCAGTAAAACCAGCCAATCTTCCAGATTTAAGCTGTTAAATACAATCAGGACAATCTCCCGAAATTTCGGAAAAAATGTCCGGGACCGTGGCGCTCGGGGTCCACACGGTCCTCGCAACTTTTTTCGAAATTTGCAAGGATGAAAGTTATGATGATTTTACAGCTAACCTGAAAAAATTGAGTGATTTTACGATCTGTAGATAGGCCAAATTAAAGTTGCAATTTCAAAATTGAACCCTACCAAGATTGTCGAAAAAATGCAAATTTTGAATTTTGAAAAAGAGAGGGAAACTGAAATTTTGAATTTTATGATTTTAGAGGGAATACCAAAAGCAATGTAAGTTTCGAAATTTGAAAGTTGACTCAATTTCACGCAAAATTCAATTTTGAAAGCGGAAATCAAAGTTGTTGTAATTAAGCACTTAATTTCAAAAGTCACAAATTGCAAAAATTTGAATAAAGCACTGAAATTTCGAATGAATGATAACACACTTTTCAGATTTAGGACTGTAAGAAACACAATTTTGACACAAATTTCAATTTCACCAATTTTTGAATGTTTAGAGGCCTTAATCCAAGCAATCACAAGACCAACTTTAACTGTAATTTTGAAGGTGTTAGAATTGATAAAATCAGCCAAAATTCTGGATTTTAGCAGGAAAATACAGTAAGATCTCGCTCCCGAAATTTCGGAAAAAATGTCGAGGACGATGGCGCTCGGAGTGCACACGGTCCTCGCAAATTTTTTCCAAATTTTCAGGGATGAAAGATATTGTGATTTTATTGCGGAATCCAAAGTTACAGCCGATTTGGAGATGTTTTGATCAGTGAAATTGTCGGACAAAGGTTGAATCAAGAGGGTTTCAAAAATTAGGGTTTTGACACTTAACCACTTAATTTTCAAAATTAAAGCACAAATATGAATTGACAATTTGTAATAGAAGGGCAGATCTGAAACAAGCATTAACAATTAAACATTTCACAAGTTTAATTACTTAAAAAGAAAATTTAGGGTTTTTATGCAATTAACCTCTAAAATTTTGCAAAAGATCAAACATGGAAATGTAATCAAGGAATCCAATTTTCAGATCTAACTATGAATAATCAGAAAGGATGTTCACGTCGGGTTCACCAAAATGTAAAGCGGAAAATCGCGATCGAACCCTAGTTGCTCTCCCCTCTTCCAACTCCAAGGAGAGAGAAGGGAGATTCACTAGGGTTGATGGTTTTCACTTAGGGGAGAGACTTTACATTCAAAAGAGGGGTTGAAACCCACAAGATCCAATCCCACACAATGCAAGATTAGATGCTAAATGTGTTTCAAGGGTTAAGAAAGCAAGGCTACCCTCTTTTGTAAAGAATGCTGATAGAAGAATTAAGCTAGGAATGCATAGAAAGTGACAAAGATTCACTTATAAACTGAGATAGGGATATAGGATGAAGCTGCGGACCTGGAATTAGTAGTAAAATGTCGATACGGCGCTGTCCTGCAAATTTGAGCAAAAGTTGTTGGGACGATGGCGCCCGGCGTGCACACGGTCCTTCGAAAAATCCGCGAAACGAAGGGGGATCTATTCGTCTCTGCACAAGGATTCCAGATCTTCAATTTCAGCCACGTACCTGCAACCTACACATAGAAAAGCGAAGACGATTGGGGGGTTAGGGATTAGGGGTTTGCCTTTAGGTCAAACCCCGGTTTTGGAATTAACCAAGAAATGAGAAATGCTGTAAATGTAAATGTATGTAATGTAAAACAAGTACTAATACCTTGTTGTAAGGATGTTTGTATCCTTATGTGCGAAGGTATAGATGTTGTTGTTTGTTGTATGTTGTATGTTGTATGTAGCATGTAGTATGTGATCTCCTCTTCAATGGTTGAATCCTTGTCTTGAATGCAACACTTAGCCTTGAATGGAGACTTGAAATGATCAATTGCTTGAAGGAATGCTTGAATGCTTGAATGCTTGAGTATAGTTTCCACGCCTTTCCCATCATATCGAATGAAAGAGGAGAATGTAGTTTATATACTTGTCAATTAGGGTTAATAGACTGATTTTCCCGACCTTAGGCTGACCAGGAAAGTTTATTTTCCAATTTGCAAACATAAAGACCCGAAGTCCAAAAGAGACCGGGCCCAAAATAGGACCCAGGGACCAGGGTGCTGGGTGCTCTGGTCCGACCTCCCGGGACAGCAGGGTGCAAAGGAGGTTCAGGCCAGGGTGCAAGAAAATGCAGTTTTTGGTGTCATAATTAGGTTTCGGGGTCTCCATTCAGGTTGCGTGTTGCGTCGCCATCATGAAGACCGAAATGCAGTCAAAATTACAAGTGTCACAATTTTAGGACGCTACAAGGAGGAACCCCACTTTCTTCCAAATTCATTTCTGAGTCAGAGACATCCTGGATATCATTCTATTGGCCAGTCTCAGATAGAGGGGGCACAACTTCAAGGGATTTAGCGTACTCCATGATGAGCACAATAAGTCCCTCGTGGAGAAAAGGGTTGTTTGGATTCTCCAAATGTTTTTCGAGGCTATTTTCAAGAGAGGAGGCCAGATAGAAAGGAATATAAATGATTTTACCATGCCTAAAGTGATTTGTTTCACATGTTCTTATGCATTTATTATTTATTTTCATTCTCATATTCACATATCCTTATACATTTGTCTTATTCACTAGTTTATTACACACAACTAATCACATTTATATTCATATACATGTTATCCTTTGTGATCTAGCCCCTTTTCTATCTTTGGACTAGTTCATAGTCACAAAGTCATTAATGCTATCACCAAGTAGTCTTACCTTAAATTAAATTTGTACTAATATCCTACTCTATCCTTCTTTTATATTTATATATATATATATATATATATATATATATATAGATATATATATATATATATGTATATAGATATATATATATATATATGTATATACATATATATAGATATATATGTATATACATATATATCTATATATATGTATATACATATATATCTATATATATGTATATGCATATATACATCTATATGTATATACATACATAAATATATATAAATATATATATATATATATGTATATGTATATACATACATACATATATATATATATATATATATATATATATATATATGTATACATATATATGTGTATATATATATATGTAGATATACATATACATATATACATATATATATAGATATATGTATACATACATGTATATATATATGTATATGTATATATACATATATATATATATGTGTAGATATACATATATATATATATACATGTATATATACATATATGTATATACATATACATATATATATACATGTATGTATACATATATATATATATATATATATATATATATATATGTATATATGTATATGTATGTACATATATATACATATGTATATGTATATCTACATATATATACACATATATATGTATATATATGTATACATATATATGTATATATCTGTAGATATACATATACATATACATATATATATATATCCCCTTTTCTCTTTGTTTTAATGGTTTAAGGGCTGAGTAGATCCATAAAAGTTGAAAATGGTAATAAAATTTAGAGAGGAGGTAGTTTGAATCAATTATAATTCTCAGGGCATTTTTTACCTTGTCCGCCTCATCCTCAAATTGGAAACCCCAAGCGGCAATCAATGAATATGCCTCCATTTTTGTCCTGTAGTGATGACCTACATGGACAATTTCCTCTCCTAACAACATTTTCACTCTCTCGTACAACCGCTCATCCTTAAACAAGAACAAACCTTCTAGCCTCCTATCCGTAAATTGTCCAGTCAGTTGGACTAATTTCTTATCAGTATGGAAGGAGAAATTGGCTTCCATGCTGCTTATAAAGAAACCCAAGACAATGCTGCAAGTTCAAATAGTATGATACCAAGACTTCCAATCCACCCAAGATTTAAAAACCTCTCACTCAATTCTAATTTCTAACATATAATGGCAGCGGCCGTCGGCATTAATCAAAAAGTCTGTCATCATTCCTCCGCATGTACTAGTTCAACCACATAATTTGTCCACACAAGATAGCATTAAAGTCACCTAAAGGATAGATGTTAACCATTCAATTTCAGTGATGTGCATACCATAAGACAATATCACTGCATATCCATTGTCAGTTCATGTGGGTCCCATTATACATAGGATTTTTGCAACCCAAACGCCATGTCACTTGACGCTTCATCGTCCCATGGGCCATAACCTTTATTTCGTGTCGGTGTTCAATGACACATATTTTAGGTGTTCAATGTACATGTACCTAGTTCGTTGGACTTTTTTTTTTTAATATTGAAATTATGCAAAAAAAATTACAACAAGTTGGACTTTTAATTCACTTGTTTTTCGTGAGATAAACATTTTTTTATATATATTTATAATCAATGATAATCAATGTATAAATAATTAATGAAATAAACTTGATTTTTTTTTAATATTAAATATAGAGGAAGAAACATTACATAAAAAAGATCACAGTATTATATTTATTACCATTGTTTAACAAAATATTGAAATACTATAGCGCATAGACAAAAAAATGTATGAGCTAAGACATTGCGATCCTTATTGGATGCTATCACTTGCAGCCAATCCCTAACATTATGTTTTTTCAAATACTTCTTTGTCAAGCACTTCAAATATCTTTTAGAAAAGAAGTGACACTGAGTTTGTTCTTTAACTTTAGAGAAGAAATTAGAATATACCTGCTATTTTTTTATGGTGAAAATTAAATCTTATATCCACACAAATACAAATACATATACATATATATATACATATACCTATACATATACATATACATATACATATATAAATATAAATATATATACATATATATATACACATATATACACATATATACATATATAAGTATATATATATATATATATGTATACACATATATATACACATACATATGCATATGTATGTATATATACACATATATATGTATATGTATGTATATATAGATGTATACATATATATATATACATATATATACATATACATATGTATATGTATATATGTATACATATATATATATATATGTATACATATACATATACATATATGTATACATATACATATATATATATATATGTATACATATACATATATATATATATATGTATACATATACATATATATATATCTATACATATATATATATATATATATATATCTATACATATATATATATATATATATATTTGGACCTTCATTCAACATTGAGACTAATTTGAAGTTAAAATTTCAGGTATCCCAAATATGGGGGCAACAACTAGCTATGACTGGGGACAAGGACTGCAAAGGACGTAGGATGAACCCAAAATCTCTGGCTCGCAGTCTAGTGCACTATCCATTGGGCAACAGAGTCAAGAAAAAACAACATAGGGAATAGCCGGAGAAACCAGACACAAACCAAAAATGGGATGAACACAACAAAACTTCTAACTAAATTATGCACATAGTAGGCAAATCCCATCTCAAAGCTCTCCACGATCTTCATACAAAACCATTCACAAGCTGACTGAACTAGGCACCTGTGCAGAAATATGGCGAGCGTCCATGTGACACCTATAAGATTAGTGAGTTGACAAGATCAACATGTATAAGATGAGAAAAAAATTTGGGCAGTGAACCAAACAACCATGTCTCATCATAAATTTGCAGGCTCTCTTCAAGTATTGGGGTACCACTTTGAACTTTATTGACTATTTGTGAAATATTCTCAAGCATACCCATATCCTCTATCTGAAGATCCCTCTGATAGTCTGGTTTACAATAAATTAATCCACAAATTGGACAACCTTCATATAATCTATGATGTGAAGAAACTTGAGTAGACATAACCATTGAATCATGTTCAAGTATATCATCTTGAAAATCATCTGTATAAATACGCTCATTTGAAAACAAAGGATTGAGGTACGCACTTTTACTATAGGAGAAGTCATCATTTGAAGCCTTCAAACAACAATCTGAAATACAAACATTATGAGAATTAACTTCATTGATTTCCTTCATTAGATCATCCATTACCTCATTTATCTCTACATTTGTGGTATAATTCCCAAAACTATCCCCTTGAATAAGGATGTCTTCTTGATCCAAATATTCAAAAGGAGGATTTCTTTGAACCTTGAATACTTCATAAGGCATAGATTGCAATTCCACCAAAATAGGGATATTTATTGATATACCTACATGGATTTTATATTCAACCCTCACATAGATATTTTCATTACTTTTTGTGCTCTCTTGTCCCAATGATTCCTCTTCATCACACTCTTCATGAAATTTGAAAACTTTATACTCAGGTGACATGAATGATAAAGAGTGGATTCTCGATGGTTCAACTTCTTTCACTTGAGGCTGATCTAGAAATTCAGTAAATGTCTCCATTTTTGAAGATAAAGAATATGTCTGCAAAATTTTACTTATGCTTCCTTCTCCATTGGTCATATCCATACAAGATTGTTCACTAGGTATTATACCTTTGATTTCCTTGAAAAAGTTTTCATCTTCAACTGTCGTTGATGGATGAATTAGAATATCTTCTCCACATAGAAAGTCATCATCATAAGACTTGAGACACCAAGCTAGAATGAAGACTATAGGGGATTCTTCTTTATGCATGTCTTCATCGTTATTTTCAAGCTTCGGCTGCATGCATGTCGTTATTATTCCTAGAACCAACCTTTTTTCTGATAAAACTATTGATTTAAACATTGATGAATGCAACAAAAAAGATAAGGGAGTTTTTTAAGAAAGACATCTACTACAATGATGTGTCTGGTTTTAGTTTGAGTACTGACACTCAACGATTACTTTTTTTGCCTAAGCCCTTACTTATTTTAACACGAATTTGTGAAGCATCAGACACATCTCCAAGTGGATACCCTAACATTTTCATAAAATTTTCTGAGGTTTTCAATACTTCTAGAGGAATTTCAACAACCACCCATCTCTGAACCAAGGGGCATATTCAACTGAGCATTGACATTAAATATAGAAGAAAGAGAAGCATGAAAGAAAAAAAGTTGTTGTTCATGAAAAATGCTACGTGTTAATCTTTTTATTTGCAATTGAGTTTGGGATACTAATTCACAACTCGAGGATTTTTATCCACACTCATCAACCCTTCATGAACTAGAATCTACATTTAATTGTCAACCCAAGAACATGAACTTGAAATGAGCCATCAAAATATATGCACTATGGAAGCCTTCTAAGCTATTGTATTAGTTGTGGATAGAAATAAACTCAAAACAACAAACTGAATTAAAAAGATAACAATGCAAGAAATAAAACTAATTACACAACAGTGACAGTGTTCACGGGGTTTGGGATGGTGGGACTCGACGTATCTCGACAAATGGAAAATATTCCTCTGCTTCTCGGAAGCATGTTGTGGAGGGGCCCAAATCCTCATCAATTGATTTTTCACCCTCATTGGGGTGAAACCAATTACGGTCTGGTCATTTTTGATTCAGGCTTAAAGTTAAAGCTATTTCTCATGTTCCTCACAAAGTGGACCCTAGCTCGGGTACTTGCTCGATTTCCATATCAGACTGCATTGTGGAGAGAAATATTTCTAATATGGAGTCGGTTCTAGTTGGGAACTTCATTGGCCCCCGCCCTAATATTGAATCAGTTAGGGAATGGGTTGCCCGAAAATGGAAAGGGAAAGGTCAGTTTGATGTGGTGGCAATGGGTAATAAATTTTTCTCCTTCTCCTTTGTATGTGATGAGGATCTTAGATCTGTCCTTGCGGAGGGTCCTTGGATGTTGGGTAAAACCTCACTTGCCTTAAAGAAATGGAAACCTAGTTTTAATCCTGTCTTGGGAGTACAATGAGGTGCCCATTTCAGTCTGTCTTCTTGGACTCCCTTTGGAGTACTGTGATGAGGTGATCTTTGTAGGTCTAGCGGCTTGCTTCGGTGAGATTCTATCGGTGGAGCCGATGACTGCAGCGAAAAAGAGGCTGGTCTAGGGTTGGTTGTGTGTCACTATAAAAAAGTGGGTCACTGGGCGAAGTAATGTTCAACTAAACCAAAACCAAAAAAGATCTGGAACAAGAAAGTTGAGGGTCAGGGTAGCGACCAGAACCAACAGGTTCCTCCTATAGGGGAACTTAGTGATGCATTGTAGAAGAAAGAATCTTCAGATGTGCCAGATAAATAAAGCTCGAATGGGAATGTTAAGGAAATGGTTTCTATTCCACCACAGGTTGACCCCAAAGTTAATATAGATGATTCTGTTCAAAAGGATAATGGGGTGACTGTAGAAACCCCCATTCAGTTGGTTATTGATATGAATAGGAATATGGAGTAGGATAATCTTGAGAAATTTGATGGGCAGACGGTGATTGATATCCCTATGGATATTTGAGAGATATCCAATCCTTTTACTCAAGTCAAATCCAGGAATCGAAGAAGGAGTCCACCATCTCCTATTACCAATGTCTCAACACTGGGAGCTTTGGGTGTCACAACCAGAAAATGAAAGGGGATGGATTGTGGGTATGAACCTAAAGGGGTGGGAAGACTACCAAATAGTGTACGCAGGGGTAGGCTAACTAAATCCACTATTGTAGATGGGGTTTAGAGAACTGTTTAGGATATGGGGATTGGATCCCCCTCCCCTATCAAATGAAAATCATCTGATCGAATATTAGGGGGCTTAATCACCCCCACAAACATGATCTCCTTTCCAATATTGTAAGAGATCATAAACCCGATATTTGTCTCATTCAGGAGACAAAGATGCCCTCTATCAGAGTGGAGAGAATCAAGTTAGCCATTTTTAAAGATTGCGTTGTTCATTGCTCTGATGCAGATGGAGCCCAAGGTGGCTTAGCCAGTCTATGGAACATGAGGATCCTTCGAGGTATGGTAGTTCTTACTTGTGCTAATTATATTGCTACTAGATTCACTGGTCTCAAGGATGGTTATTCATGGATTTTATCTAATATTTATGCCCCCAATGGGATAAGTGCCAAGAGAAATCTTTGGGGTTTCTTGAGTTAGGCTAGTCTTTCTTTCTTGAATGATAGATGGATTCTTAAGGGGGATTTTAATACTCCTCTTTGTAGCAAAGAGAAAATGGGTGGTGCTCTAATCTCTAAGGAAACTAAACAAGACCTTGATATGATCAATGCTCTTTTTTTATTGGACCAAGATCTTATTGGTGCTCATTTACATGGTCTAATAGAAGGAGTGGTTTAGACCTTATTCAGGTCAAACTTGATCGAGGTCTAATTTTGCCAAATTCACTTACAAAAATTCTTGTACCTTGTCCTATCTCTCTAGAATTGGATTGGACCATTTCCTGATTATCTTGAATATGGTGCCCCTTTATGGCAGAAGATCTTTTCCGTTTAGAGTTGAGAAAATGTGGACCATCAATCTAGAACTTGAGGATAAGATTTCAGAATGGTGGGACATTATTATTCAGGGGACTAGTATATATAGAATTGTTAACAAATTGTCCAATGTTAAATCCAATAATCTATAGTGGAATAAATCTGTGTTCAGGAATATTTTTCAGAAAAGGAAAACATAAAGAAGGAGTTGGATGATATTCAATTTCTTAGTCAGGGGTTGGGATACAACCCTAGAATCATGGATAAAGATATTAAACTATTGAATAAGCTTCATGACATTATTTCTAAGGAAGAGGAATATTGGAAACAGAGATCCAGAGTTGTATGGCTTAAAAGTTGGGACAAGAATACTAAATTTTTTCATATGACCACTATGAAACACAGAGCTAACAATAGAATTAAGAAGTTATAGGTTAACAACTAGTGGGTGGATAAGAAGTAGGATTTGTCTAAGGAGGCCATCGATTTATTCTCCTCCCTCCTCTTTGAGGATGGTCCTCTGGATCTTCAGGCCCTAGAGAATATTCTTTAGGAGGTTTTGCTTAAGATCACCCTGGAGATCAACAAGGAGCTTACCAGAATCCTGAGTTTTGAAGAGGTTAATAAAGACACTTTCTCCTTTGAAGGGAACAAAGTTCCAAGCTCATACGGTTTCCGATGTTTATTTTTTCCAAATGTATTGGCAAATTGTTGGTAATGATGTTTTTGAGGTTGCTAGAGAGTTATTTGGTTCCAGTTCTCTTTTCAAAGAGTTGAACGCCACATTTTTTGTTTTTATCCCTGAAAAACCTAATGCTAGCAACTTTCAGGATTTCAGACCCATTAGTTTGTGTAAGTCAATTTATAAGATTATCTCTAAGATTCTGGTTTTCTGACTCAAAGCTATCATGCCTATGTTGATTTCCAGACATCAAAATGGTTTCATCCCTGGCCGACAGGTTTTGGATTCTATTATTGTGGCTGATGAAAATGTCTATTCTCTTTTTTTAATAACGTCGGTTTCCTTCTCAAGATCAATCTTTTGAAGGCCTATGATCGGGTTAATTGCCAATTTTTGATAAGTGTCCTACAAGCTTTTAGTTTTTATAGTCATTTTCTTCAGTTAGTTGAAAAATGCATATCTATGTTGAATTTTTTTGTCTTCATTAATGGTTCCCACTCTAGTTTTTTCTCTGCCTCAAGAGGTATTCAATAGGGTGATCCTCTGTCCCCCTTTGTCTTCATCTTAATGAGTGAAGCTCTGAGTAAGGTTATCCAACAGGGTATCAGAATGGGCAATTTAAAAGGCCTTAAGCGTTCCTCTCAATATCTTGTGTGTTCCCTTAATTTTTTTATGATACTGTCCTTATTGGAGAGAGTTATGTTAGGAAAGATAAAGTATTGAAGGCCATTTTGTCCCTATATGAAAGAGGATCTGGATAGCGGATAATCTTACCCAAAATCTCTGTCTTCTTCCTCAACACCCCTGCTTATAGATAGAATAAAATTGGTGAAATTTTGGGGTTTAAAATTGGCACTCTATCAGATACTTATTTGGGCCTACCTCTATGCCTTGGTCCTCCGAAGACATTTTGGTCATATATTATTGACAGATTTTATAAGAAGTTGGCAGGGTGGAAAGGTGCCCTCCTTAGCCAAGTTGGTAAACTCCTTCTTATAAAATACCCATTGCTTCTGATTTATGCCAAGAATTTATTTAAAGTCCTAGTGAAATTTGTGGATTGCATGGAAAATATTTGAAAGACCTTTTTGTGGTCTAGGTCTTAAAGTAAAAATAAATTGCATATTCTTTCATGGGAAGAGGTGTTCTCCCTAAAAAGATTGGTGGCCTAGCCCTTAGACAGATGCAAGATTTAAACATAGTTGTGTTATCCAAATAATTATGTATATGTCTTAAAGAGGATAATGAATGGATCTCTATATTCCATCATAAATATCATATTTAGGGAATTGAACATGCCTTGGAGAATTACCTATTTCCCTTTGCGGCATGTGATATGTGGAAGAACTGTTTCAATTAGAAGGATATTATTTCTCAAGGGATGAGATGGTATCTTGGATATGGTAGAAATCTACACTTTTAGGATGACTGTTGGGCGGGGGAAGGTTCCTTATCCATCTTCTCATGGGTGGACAGTCTCAAGAACAAATGTATTAGACTTGTTGGTGTTTGGGTTGCTAATTATATTTGCGAGGGAGTGTGGATTGATCTTGTTAGTATTGATTCTTCCCTTTGACCTATCTAGGAGTGGCTTTCACGGATTCATACTCCCTTGTTTCATGTTGCTGATAATTTTTTTTGGAGTAAATCGCCCTATGGGGTCTTCTCTGTTGCTCATGATTTTTCAGATTATCACTAAGTCCTTGTCTCTAGCCCCCTTTTGGGCTGGTATCTGGAACAATGTCTTGATCCCCAAAATTGATATATTTATTCTCGCTCTTTATGCAAGAGAAGGTTCTAACCATTGGCAATATTTGTAAAAGAGGTATGGCTATCCCCAACATATGTTTCCTATGTAAAGAGAATGTGGAGAATGCTAAATACATCCTCCTACATTGCCTATTTTCTGTTTAAGTTTGGGTCTTCTTCTTTCAACTATGCGAGTTATGGTGGCTTTAGTCGAGTAATATCAGGGATTGTTAGTTCCAATGGGTTTGTCCCTCGGGAAATGCCTCTCTTAGAGTGCTTTGGAGTTGCATGATGCCTCACATTTCTTTGGGTCTATGGAAGGAGAGAAATAATAGGATCTTCAGGGATAGGGAGGCCTCACCTATTATTGGGGTGCATAGAATACATAACAGTATTAAGGAAAACCTCCTATCCTCTTGTCCCTCCCACAAAGGACAAGAGGATAGGAGGGTTTTCTTAATACTGTTCTATTCAGGATTTGGTTTTCCTTAATATAATCACCAAACGTCTTTTGTCTAAGGTTTTGTTTGGCTTCAATTTTTCTTTACCTTATTGTTTGCTTGATGTCTTTATAATAATAATTAAGTTTAGATTTTAGTCTTAAGATATAAATCTAATAAAGTTTTACATAAATTAGTTTACACAATTGAGGAAGGATATGCAACAACTCCTTGAATGAAAGCATCCATTAAAACTCATAGTTGTTGTTACCTCATGAAATATTATGATTGCAAGATAAGCATAGGATGGGTTGTTTAAAAATACTTTAGAATCTTTCAAGAAAATGTGATTGGCATGGTGAAACCCTTGTGAGAAAAAGACCACACCAAAGAGAACAATGCTTGTGTTATTCCTTCAAATGGGTTACAAGAATACTTCTCTCTAAATTCCTCTAGAACTTTATTACTGCTACAACCTACAAAAGAACTTGTCTAACCTTCTACAAGAGTACAAAGAGTTTGATTTCATTGAATTTTTTCTTCACTTATTAAAATATTTCAGTATGGTCTAAATTCTAGTTCCCCATATCTCTTATAATGGGTTGTCTAAGAATCATTTGTTTGCTAAAAACATAACCCTCAACTTAAAATTGTACATTTTTTTTTTGGATATTCCTATTTTAAGCACTCGTAAATGATGCAATTATAAATTAGTATTATACATTTGATTTATTTTTTATTTTGTATATCTATATAGTATTAGCTTCTTAATTGATTCACTATTTTTTTTAATTTAATGATGCCTATTTTTTTGTAATGGGTGTCACTTTTGCGTGATTAAAAAGAATGGGACATTCACTAGATTTAAGTATTTTTCACTGAGTACTATCTTTGTTGTATTTTCTTGTCTTTTATGTCATCTATATCTTCGTATTATAATATTAAAATGATTTATTTTAGTTGGCTTAAGGTTGTGCTCATGTAATTTAATAATCTTAAACTTAAGTAGAATACAATTCTTAATATTTCCTATGCAACCTCATTTCTCAAAATCAAATTACAATATATATAATTTTAACCTATAATACAAATAATTTTAACCTAAGTCACAATTATAATTAAAATTAAATTGACTATTTCTATTTCAAAATTATATAACTTAAAAACTTGCATTTCATTTTTATAAAAAAATTAATAATAATCAACCAATTCAAACAATCATTATTTTTTTAACATTTAAAAATAATTAAAATACAAAAAAAAAAAAATCTTAGGTACTTCTCTTATTACATTTATCACTTCTATTACAATATTAAAATGACAAGTTTTACATGCTATTAATTTGTTGGAGATTACCTGCATAATATTTGTATTCATCTTCTTTTTATCTATGATGTCTTGAAATTTATGCTTAAATAAAATCTATATATATGATTTTTTTTCCAATTTTTTATTCTTTATTTATGACAAAGAGGATTAACCCTTTTATAAAAGTAAATGCAAGAGTACAAAGATTTACATGCTATGTCAAGATCACTTATTGATGAGCAATACAATGTGACTGATTATCATATTAGTGCTCAATTACAATAACAGAGAAAAATATATCTGTGCAACAACTGCAAAATGATTCTTCAGTTCATGTGATGTTAGCTCCAAATTTTGCTGCTAATACTCTAGGCAATATAGATCCTAAACCGAGATCGACTGCATTTGTGTCAAGAAAATATTGATCAAAACTTACTCAGCTAAAACAATACAAGATGTTCTATGACTTGAAACAATGAGGTACCTCTTGGCTTGTGGCCTAATTGAGAATTATGCTCATGATCAAGAATTTGGTTTTGAATTCATCTCTATTCAAATGTATATATAAAGATAAATAATTTTCCTTTACCTATTTAATGTTGAGTTTCTTTTTACAAATTGCCAAATTATTTTGCCAGTTTTTTTGAAATTCCTCCAAATCCACCTCAAACAATTATTTATACAAAAGAATACAAAACATAATATCCAACTCATCTAATTTGAGGTTGTGAAGAACTTTCCCAACCACTATCTTGATTTCTTACTGATTTTTACTTAAATTTGTAGATGTTCAAGAGAGTAAAAAGAAGGGTGTCATCAACTCATACTAATGTTTCTACAATAACAAATATTATTCCCAAAACCAACCTTTTTCTGATAAAACTATTGATTTAAAATTTGGTGAATGCAACAAAAAAGATAAGGAACCTGGTGGTAAACAGATTTGTCATTGTGTTTGTTTATTTGAAACTGACCCTATTGGATCCATGAGCATTGATGAACATTCCAAAAGTTGGAGAGATTGGAGTAAAATCACAATCTTCCTCTGTGTTTGAGAGGGGCAACTCCCTTGTATGATAGGGGTATTTAGGATTTTTGTGTACTTTTAACTTGAAAGTACATAAAGGAGAAAACATAGAACTTAAACAAGATAAATAATAGAAACCCTATTGGAAGTCATACGAATACAAAGTATGATTCCATAAATGATAACAATAACAAAAGGGGTTACCACCAAATAGGTTAGTCATGCAACGATGATGAAAGAACTACAATTAACCTCAACACATGAAGATATAAGTTGTACTCGCACATGCAAGTCAAGATACCATGAAATGATGTGCTTCATCAATATATTTCACCAATACATAAAGGGATTACTAATTCAACATATGAGAAATTAGTAACGATAACTCATGAATACATTCAAGACACACGAACTCAACGCACTCTTCATTATTCTTTTTGAAAATATGCAAGCTCAAAAACCCCTTAGTACATAGGTGTGAACATTAAAAGTTCTTATTTAGTTCCTCTATAAAATTTGCAGAGTTTTTCCCCTGTTGTAAAAGTCTCCCCTTTACAAATGAAATAGCCTTGTCTTTATATGCTTCCTAGAATAACCACCTTAGTAACTAACTTTGATAAGTTAATAACTAACTCATTTATATGCAAAAAAACCTTTAGTTAGTAACTACTTCAGTTTTGCGTGAATAAGGTCCACTTTCTAACCTTTAGTTACAATTAGTGAAAAAAGTCACATTTACAAAAAGAACCACTTGGAACATTGTAATTTTCAAGTTATGGATCTTGCTGAAGTAGTTCTCCATCATCATTTGCTTCATTCACATTATGTTATTATCCTAAGTACCAACAATTGCAGTATATTAATGTTTTCACCATTGAATTAAAAGAAATATTTGCCCACAAATATATTGACTTCAGGAACACGCTCTCCAATTGCATCTACATCTATCAAGCATTCTTTAATTTCATAACACATCTTTTCATAATCAAAAGGCTTGCATGATCGCATGATTGATTCTTTGCATTCATACGTTGTGGATTCCATCAATCATGTTTTGAAGAATATTAATAATCATGTGATTGAAGTATGTGCAACCAACTTCCACTGAATAAGGCACACACAAAATGGTTCTAGAGTCATTCATTAAAAGATCTTGATAGCTCCACTGCAAAATATATTTTACACAAGTCATGTTTCAACATTTTGTATTGCATGCCTGCGGGAGCATTTACAATTATAACTTCTCATGAAAATCCTGAATTCTATTGTGCTTTGTGGATGTTCATACCACATGAGGAACTGGCAAAGGTTGTGACATTCAAATCTACACTTCCCGTTTTGAATTTGCTTCAAAGATTCGAAAGCTTTCTCAGGAAATCCATTTTGTGCATATCTTGCAATTGTTGTATTACATGAGATGACATTTCTTTGAGACATTTTGTCAAACATGTCGAATGCACTATCTAAACCTCCATGATTCACCTGAGCATTTTGTTGAGTACCATGTGAAATGTTGATGCTCCTTATTCTACCACCCACGTCTCCAGTAAATTACATGAATATCAACCTTACAAAGCGTTAACATTACCCAACATCTCCAATCATAGGAGTTGCTGGGTGGTAAACCCGTAGCATGGCAAGGGGATTTGGAACTAAAATAGTTGCTAGTGGCTTTGCTTCTATCTCTTCCCATCGATGCCAATACCCCTACCCAAGATAAAATTCAAGGGTGGTGAGTTAAACTAGCACTTCTTTGAGCGCATAAATATCAATGGGTGCCCTTGCATATGCTATTGATGGTTTAAAATCAACTTATCCCAGAACAGGAATAGGGGCTGCGAGCACTTAATTTGGATTTATTACTTCCATTGGATCTCAAACTACCGAAGCCCTTGTTACCTATGCTAATTTTGTTGTCTATGTCTCTGTTGCCTTCTATGCCTTAGCCGTGGGTGACATGGATCGTATACAACCAAAGTCAACTGAGAGTGGCTTTACATCTACCAATTGCATTTGCTTTAAATTTCTAAATACTTTGCATCAAATGTATCCAATGCATATCGTGCAGTCCTGGCATTATATAAGATGACATCAATTTGAGGTATTATGCTGAATATTTCACTTACCTTGTCTATGCTCCCATGATTTACATTTGTGTCTACTATATTATATTGTCAATCAGTTTCCAGCTTTGCCATGCTTCCATAGTTTGTAGTCATGTCTACTAAAGCAGTTGCAATGATAACTTTTGACGAAATGCCTCTAACTTTATGCTTTGATGAATCTCCATAACCTGTTCTTTCTATTTCTTTTTTTTTGCACATGTCTACAAGGGTGTTTGAAATTGCAATGTTTGTCAAAACTTGTTCATTTAATATCATGGACTGCCACCTTCATATATATATATATATATATATATATGTATTGCGGGTAGTAAGAAAACATATCCAAATGAATAACATAGCTTTCATTAACATCTTGGTAATAAGGTTTAGAGCATCCATAAGATAACCATCATGAGTCATAAAGGGTAACCATGAACACCAAACAAATCCTACGATGTTAAAATATATTCTAGAGTGCTTCATTGATTCAAATATTTTGAAAGCTTGCATGCAAAATCCATTTTGTGCACATTCTGAAATCCTTTTTTCTCATTCATGAGGGGACATTTCTCTTGAAGAATTTTGGTAAATAGTTTATGGGTTCTGTCTATGCTTCCACATTCTTCATACTGCATAATTCCATGAGACTGCTTTTCATTTTAGAACTTTTTTTTTTATCTCTTATGGAGAAGGTAAAGAATGCTCCAAAATGGAGAATTTCTAACCTTCTTGACAAAGCGGTCCCACAAGGTTAGGAAATAAGGTTAGAAATGCTTCATTTTGGAGAATTCTTAACCTTTTTCTTTTTGAAGTTATGAATATTGGTTAAGAATGCTCAAAAATGAAGCATCCTTAACCTTCTCTTACAAACACTATGATCTTGACCTCAAAAACCATCGAACATGAAGGAGAACAAAGGGGAAATGGAAATGATGTTTTTAGATAAAATTCTCCTTCAAATTACCACAAATATTAAAATATTAAATTATCTTCTGAAAAATAATTTAATATTTTAAATTTAATAAGCAAACTTAGGAAAAATAGCCATAACTTTCAAATGGTAAGAAATTAAGCTTTGAAATTTAAAGCACACATTTATGGTAGGGAAATAAGAAAACGTAATAATTTATTCCTCATGAAAATACCTAGGATGAGAGATTTTAATCATTTTTGGGCAAGGGACATCAAAATTTGAAAGTTTAATATATGATAAACTATGAACTGGGTTCAGACAAAAATTGGCCACATAACACATAATGATGCAAAGGACATGTATATGAAATGATTTACCTCAATTATTTGTAAGTTCCAAAATTTCTCCATTTTTGATGATTTGATTGACAAGGACCTTAGATCACATGCTCATTGCTTGCACATAGACACATATCTGGGCCTTCATTCAACATTGAGACTGATATGAAGTTAAAATTTGAGGTATCCCAAATATGGGGGAAAAAACTAGCTATGACTGGGGACAAGGACTACAAAGGACGCAGGATGAACCCAAAATCTCTGGCTCGCAGTCTAGTGCACTATCCATTGGGCAACAGAGTCAAGAAGAAACAACATAGGGAATAGCCGAAGAAATCAGACACAAACCAAAAATGGGATGAACACAACAAAAATTCTAACTAAATTATGCACATAGTAGTCAAATCCCATCTCAAAGCTCTCCACGATCTTCATACAAAACCATTCACAGGCTGACCAAACTAGGCACCTGTGCAGAAATATGGTGAGCATCCATGTGAAACCTGTAAGATTAGTGAGTTGGCAAGATCAACATGTATAAGATGAGAAAAAAATTTTGGCAGTGAACCAAACAACCATCTCTCATCATAAATTTGTAGGCTCTCTTCAAGTATTGGGGTACCACTTTGAACTTAATTGATAATTTGTGAAATATTCTCAAGCATACCCATATCCTCTATCTGAAGATCCCTCTGATAGTCTGGTTTACAATAAATTAATGCACAAATTGGACAACCTTCATATAATCTATGATGTGAAGAAGCTTGAGTAGACATAACCATTGAATCATGTTCAAGAATTTCATCTTGAAAATCATCTTTATAAATACCCTCATCTGAAAACAAAGGATTGAGGTACTCACTTTTACTATAGGAGAAGTCATCATTTGAAGCCTTCAAACAACAATCTGAAATACAAACATTATGAGAATTAACTTCATTAATTTCCTTCATTAGATCATCCATTACCTCATTTATCTCTGCATTTTTGGTATAATTCCCAAAACTATCCCCTTGAATAAGGATGTCTTCTTGATCCAAATATTCAAAAGGAGGATTTCTTTGAACCTTGAATACTTCATAAGGCATAGATTGCAATTCCATAAAAATAGGGATATTTATTGATATACCTACATGGATGTCATATTTAACCCTTGCATAGATATTTTCATTACTTTTTGTGCTCTCTTGTCCCAATGATTCCTCTTCATCACACTCTTCATGAAATTTGAAAACTTTATACTCAGGTGACATGTATGATGTAGAGTGGATTCTTGATGGTTCAACTTCTTTCACTTGAGGCTGATCTAGAAATTCAGTAAACGTCTTCCATTTTTGAAGATAAAGAATTATTTGTTGCGCCATGTGTGATTTGATAGATAGAAAGGAGATTATTTGTCAAGTGGGGTACACACAACACATCATTGAAGGAGTTATCCCCAATGTCAATAGATCCTTTCCCAATCACATCCATGTATGTATGATTTCTCATCAAAATCTGCGGCATGGTGCAAGGCTCAAATGTAGAGAGCATAGACTGTAAAGATGCCATATGATGAGAAGCCCCTGAACCTAGAAGCCATCTCTCTGAATCATGACTAATAGTAGCACATAGAGATTTTCCTTTTCTTGTTCCAAAAGAGTGAGTCTTCCCACTTGTAGAAGCCATGAATGCTTTCCCTTTTCATTTTGAATGTGAGGAAGTGGAAGTTGATGAATCATCCTTCTTGTAGATATTAGGCAAATCAATGTTAGGCTTTTTGATGATATGTATGAGCTCATCAATCTTCTTAGAATGGCAATGATGCTCCTCATGACCAAAATTTTTACAATAGGCACAAGTAGGTCTCTCCCTCTTTGGTGAATTATCCCTCTTGGAAGAGGATGTATCTCCTTGTTGTGGAGAGGATGATGCTTTGTCCTTAGGCTTTGATTGCCATTTCTTCTTGTTTGAGTTGTCCTTTCCTTGATTTCCTTTGTTCCCTTGATTTGCCACTAATGATTGAGACTTAGAAGCCTTAAGAATGCCCATGCTTATAAACTTAGTTTGTTCCATCATCAATATTTCATTGAAAGCATCAAATGTAGGCATTATGTAGCTTGAACCCATTGTCAACCTATTGGTTTGGAAAATAGAAACAAATGCTACATATTCTAGTGGAAGCTTGCCTATCAAGTTGAATATCAATTGAGTATCCTTCTTATGAATGCCACAATCTTTGAGTTTTGCCCTCAACACATTTGCCTTAGTGACATAATCTTGTATAGTATCAAAGTTCTTGGGATCCAACATGGTGAGATCACTATCAATTTGATATCCCCTAATCTCATCAACTTGATTATATAAGTCTTGAAACTTTTGCCAAGCATCCTTGATTAGAGTACATTTCTCAATATGAAAAATGAGATCCTTTGATACATAATTTCTTAAGGTACCAATTGCCATGATATTTTTAGTGAGCCAATCCAAGTGACCAACTGGATCAACCTTAGGATCAGTGGGAGCAACAATAGTTCCATCAATGTAATGAGTTAGTCCTTTTTCCATAAGTTTACTCCATGCATCAATTTTTCAAGTAGCATAATTATGAGGAGTTAAGAGAGGAAACTTAGAAGAAGCCATAGCAACAAAAAGGAAGGAACACAAGAGTACAAAAGTACAAGAGACACCCCCCCAAATTCACTCAATCAAAGTACCCCCAAAAATGATGATTTTGGCACTTTATATGTAGTGCGTGTACAATAGGCCACTTGCAAAACAAGGCAAAGTGGACTTCTGATTTCAATTTACAACTTCTCAAAATGAGATCTAAGAGACTTCAACAAATACTGCTAGTGATCTAAACTGAGATCCAAGCAAAATGCAAGTACCAAATATGCCAAAAATGGCTAAATAATGAAAGTATAATTTCTACTTAAAATTACTACAAACAAATGGCAAATTATGAAAGTAGATGAAAAAATATGCACTTTCAACAAAAATGGCACCTAAAAAGAAGTCCATATGAGCCTAAATGAAGCCTCCAAAGTTATAAAAATCGGGATTTCATGATTTCCAAAAAACCTGTATCTAAGAAATAGAAAAATCCTACACCATTGTCTAGAGCACGAAATTCTACCCCAAAACAAAAAAAAATTCTCGAAAACACGAGTCCGGAGGAGTGAGATATCGCTATTTGAAAAATGCCTACAAAATTATGATTTCTGGAAAATTTCCGCTGTAGCATCAAACTTCAAATGCCTCTAGATTTGGCCTCCAAAGTCTGATTTGGATGAAACAAAAGGAAAAACTAACTTTCTTGGTCCTCCTCAATCCAATGGTAACCTCGGATTTGACCCATCAAGCTTCAATAATAACCTGCAATAGAAAACTCAAAAATACACAATACCAAATAGCATCAATTTCTCTCAATTAGAAAACCAATGACACTCTAATGGCTCTCATACCATGTGAGATTTTGCACTATCTATGTATATAAGAGGATTACATGAAATATGTTAACAATGACAAGATACAAAGAGGTGTGGCACTTTATTATAGTGCGAGTACAACATTGCTCATGCAAGAGCATACAACATGATAGTGCAAATGTGGAAACATGAAGATGATGCCACCAAAAGGCCCTGTATAATATTATAGAAAAAGACGCCTTCGATTGGGATATGGCCAAGAGATATAAAGGAGCAAATCAACCCCCCCCCTTGACTATTGGTTGGAAGCACTGCAAGACAGGTGTGAAGAGACAAGAAAAAAAGTGTTCCCAATTTGACTTATTAAATGATGTTTATGTTTTTAAAACATTTTAAAAATGTAAATAAAAACAATTATTATGCCCATGCAAAAAAAACTTTATTTAAAAATCTAAATAAAAACATTTTGTATTGCATGCCTTTGGGAGCATTTCCAAGTATAACTTCTCATGAAAATTCTGAATTCTATTATGCTTTGTGGACGTTCATACCACGTGAGGAACTAGCAAAGGTTGTGATGTTCAAATCTACACCTACTGTTTTGAATTTGCTTGAAAGATTCGAAAGATTTTTCGGGAAAACCATTTTGTGCATATCTTGCAATTGTTGCATTACATGAGATGACATCTCTTTGAAACATTCTGTCAAACATGTAGAATGCACTGTCTAAACCTCTATGATTCACCTGAGCATTTTGTTGAGTACCACATGCAATGTTGATGCTCCTTATTCTACCACCCACGTCCATGATACATTACATGAATATCAACCTTACAAAGCATTAACAACGCATAGTGTCTTCAATCATAGGGGTTGCTAGGTGGTAAACCCGTAGCGTGGCAAGGGGATTTGGAACTGAAAGGAATGCTGCTAGTGGCTTTGCTTCTATCTCTTCCCATCGATGCCAATACCCCTACCCAAGATAAAATTCAAGGGTGGCGAGTTAAACTAGTGCTTCTTCGAGCGGATAAATATCAATGGGTGCCCTTTCATATGCTTTTGGTGGTTTAAAATGAACTTATCCCAGAATAGGAACATGGGTTGCGAGCACTTAATTTGGATTTGTTACTTCCATTGGCTCTCGAAAGACAGAAGCCCTTGTTACCTATGCTAATTTTATTTTTATGTCTATGAGTTAGCATATAGCATACTAACCCCAAGGAAAGCAAAATTACCTTTTGTTTTGTATTCATTATTCTTGGGTTTATTCCTCGACTGGAGGCTAAATCCTTGTGATAATATGCTCCCTCTTCTCTCTCTCTTGGGTGTATCCTACCTTAAATAAATTTCTCCTGATAAGGCATGTGCGAAATCTTTAACATGGGGGCATACACTCCACTCATATTTTGCTCTTTGATACATAGAATTATTTAGTGAAATCAGCTTTGCTTTATAATTTTGGTATCTTTTTCTCGACTCATAGTGAGAGGAACCTTCTTGATCTTCAGTTTTACTTTGTCAATCGATTTAATAAGATTCTTGGTCCACTGGGTACTTGGTGCATCTTGCCTCCTCGACGTGGTAGAAGTCTTTCAATCTTGTTTCCTTGTACTTTACTAGCAGTATTGGCATATGCTTATACTCTCGCTAAAGTGGGGGATAAATATAGTGTCATAAAATTGTGACCCTTGCAATTTTCAACCATGTTAGTGTCTTCACGTTGCCAATTCGAATTCCCAAGCTTGATCAGAGATCTGAGATTTTCTCAACCCCCAAAAACTCCACTTGTGCAGCCCTCCGCACTACTTGAACCTGCTTCCTATCTTGAGACAGGGGCAGGACTAGGGTGTGGTGCCCCTATCCCTCCTAGGATATGGGTGTGGTACCCCTTTTCTCCTAGGACAAGGATGTGGTGCCCTTTTCCTTACCCTATGTTGTCCTATCTTTGCATTGGACTTTGCATAAAATGGGAAAAACTTTCCCTGTGTTGGCCTGTGATGAAAAATCTGTCAATTAGTTAACCCTAATTAACAAGTATATATGTCAAATTTTCCCTCTCATTTTCATGAGTTCAAGAAGAAAAAAGTTGGATAAGCGAAGAGTGGGCATAAGTTCAAGCATTCAAGCATTCCATTCTAGCATTGAGCATTCTCAAGTCTTCCTTCAAGGCTAGGTGTTGCATTCAAGTGTAGGATTCAACCACTGAAGAAGAGATCCCTTTCAACATTCAATTTAATACAATCAAATGTACCTACATTCTATCAAAAACCTCCCTTGAGGTGAATTACATTTCATTATTTCATTTATATTTACTTGCAAGTACTTTCTTTCATCATTTGGATAATTCCAAAATTGGGATTTGCCCTGAAGGCAAACCCCCAATCCCAACCCCTTTTCTTGTCTTTTCTGTGTGTAGGTTGTAGGTGCGCAACTCTGTTTGCATATTCATAATCCATTTGGAGAGGCGGAAAAGACTATTTTCATTTCACAAATGTTTTAGAGGACAGTAGACACTTTCAGCACGGTCCTGACAACTTTTCATCAAATTCACAGGGCAGCTTCGTCTCGACATATTGTAGCCAAATCCAGGTGCACAAATTCATCTCATGCTTCTATCTCAAGTTATAATAAGTTGCTTTCTACTTTTACACTTAGTCCTACAACACATAACTCAATATTTTTTCATTCTAAAAGAGGGATTAGCTTGTCATTTCTATCCCATTGTCAATTCATTTAGTATTCAATCTGTTCCCTAAGAGATTGGATCTAGTGAATTTCCCGCTTTTTAAAATATAATATGGATAAAGTATTTGAAGGTAAATCCATATTGAAACTTCCATCTCTCCTCGGAGTGAAGAAAATATTTCCTCTTGATCTCTTCATCATTCACATTTTTTGACCATTACAATTGCATCCATTAAAATGGCTCCTACACTTGGATAAACAAAAGACAAGTTTTTTATTAAATTCCAAAAACATTATACAGGCTTCTAATTTTTGATTCTTGCCTCTCTTCTCCTACGAAATTTTTTCCCTTCCTTATGCGATCCATAGGGTCCAATGAGTTTTCCATCCTCCTTCAAAACACTACGAAAACACCATAAAGACTTACATCCTTCAATTTTGAGTCAATGTGGTTTAGATATTGTATTCTACCTTTGTTGGAATCATGTTGAAATTAAAATCCTTTTACTATGAGATAAAGAATGTACCAATTAAGTAACAAATTATAGTTTGTAAAAGGAAAAATTGAAGAATAGAACAAAATGCATTATAAAATATCTTCACTAATAAAGAAAGGGTTCAACAAGAGCTATCAGATTAATATAAGAGGGCCATTGGATATTGTATGGATAATGCTTCCCTTGCAAAATAAAATATGCTCAAGTTAGAATTGGAAGAGATACTTTGCAGAGAATAATTGTACTAGAAACATACGTCAAGAGAATCTTGGTTAGCTGAGAGTGACAAGAGTACCGAGTTCTTCTAACATCTACAAAAGTGAACAGACAAATAAATAAATTAGAAATAATTCTCACTACTAATGGTTATAACCTAGTCACACATAATGAGATTAAAGATAGGACCATAATTTTTTTAGAAATTTTCTCTTGTTGCGAGAACATCAAGAGGATCTTCAAATTTCACCTCCACTCGGGTGCCTTCTAAAACTTGTAGATGAGGACCATAATAAAATGCTAATGGCGGATTTTTCCATTGAAAAGGTTACAAAATTTTTCTAAATGGCCTCGAATAAAGAACCTAGGCTTGATAGATTTGCCATGATTTTTTTCCAAAAATGTTGGTCTTTTGTTAGGAGAGATGTATTTCTATCCTACAAGAATAAAAAGGGAACAAAAAAAAGATAAATGATTTCAACACAACCCACATTTTCATCATCAATCTAATGGGAATGTTGAGGTTAGTTTTGAAGGGATGAATTCCATTACAATACATAGTGTGCTACAAATACCAAATGATAGAGTTCAAAATATAATGGATGTTGATTCTCAAAATCATATGGAAAATAATAATTCATGAGAGGAATAAACATCTCCACTAAGAAGATGAAGACAATTGGAAAGAACACAAAATAGACAGGATCAAGGAATAGTTAATAGTTGAGATTAAATTTTTGGTTTAAAAGATGAAATGTCTCATCAATTATGAAGTCCTAGTGTACATTTGAATAAATATGATATGCATCTTGATTTGTAAAGTAATCAATTTTTCATTAAATATAAAAGGTGATAAATTAATACTTTACATGTTGCACTGTGGATGCTACTAGCTTAGATATCTTAATACATATATCTAAAATATGTCAAGAGGTATCATTCTTGAGGCACCTATCAATTCTCAATAAAAATTTATAATAGGTGCCTTGAGATTAATATCTCTTGGCGTATTTTAGATAGATGTATTTAGATATTTAAGGTAGTAGAAAACATTAAAGAAATATATACAATGACAACAAAGGATGGAGAGTAATGACATAATTACAAATATTAATATTAATAATAAGTAGTATATTTCAAAATAAGTATCACATAAAATTGATGTATTTATGCATCTAGTAAATAACACAATTTAAAAATAAAATAAAAAATTGAAGTAAAAATAAAATTGATATCTATAATATTTTTTAAATAAATGTATATATAATACAAACAATTTCAATGATTGAATGTTTCAATTTTTTGTCATAGATTTGAGGTCAATATATAGTATTCTAAAATTTTAAGGAAACATATTTTTCATATAAAACTTAATGATGCTCATCTCAAACTTTTAGTTTTGAAATTATATTTAATAGGATCATTCTTGAGAGAAAAAGCACTAAGTAATAGATCTCCACCCTAATACATTAAAGATAGCTATGCTAAGTTTTATTTTAATCTATATTTTCTACATATTTACCCCAAGTTGGCTCCTCTAATCGCAATAAGATACTTCATTTAAAAGGAATCTTCTTATGTTATTTATTTTAATTTATATTTGTTGCACATTTGTTGTTCTTATCCCAATAACATACCCAATCTCAAAAGCATATAACAAGGACTGGGGATTATATGCTTGGAGGATTGGGAGATGAAAGGAATGGATAAAAAATTAATTGCAACACATAAAGGATATGCAAGAAGGGGATGTATAACCTACCTTAGCCTATGAAGAATTAGGAATTTTCTTCAAGAGGTGTGGCCACTCTTGCATAGGATTGAATATTTTAGTATAAAATATTATTTTAGATAAGCTAATGACTATATTTATGCATTAGCTAACAAAGATTGTAGAATTGTGAAAGCTGAAATTAGGCATAATAAGAAAGAGATTTACAAATATTAACCCTTGGAACCAATAGATTTAGGTATATCTCATTGATCGGTCGTTCTAACAAGTTTTCTCCTTTGCAAGTTGTCATCCTTAGGAATAATGCTTGGTAATGATGATACAAAGTTAAAGTATCAAAGCTATGTGTTAGATGTGGCATGTAGTAAGGATCCCAATATCTCCTTAAATTTTAACTTAATGACTTTTACCTAGGAATGATGGTGCTCAACTAGTGGATTTGTCACATCAAAGGCCATGTATATCGCTCGACAACATTAGGCCATCTTATGTCATTCTCGCAATCCTTGTGAAGGTGTTGGGAAGGATATCATATCATGGGATGCACTAAAATTGGGACCTTCAAAGAACTTTCTCTATCTTTACTAAATAGTTAATATTACTCTCTTGTGCAAAAGTATATTCCTCTCATACCATCACATCTCAAGGATTGTGTGGCTGTAGAGAGGTGATGTTTTTGAGGAAACTAGGTGGCCATTCTTTGCTTCATCTTTTCTTTTGTAAATGTTTTTCCATTCTTCCAATTCAGTTTATGTTTTTCAACCAAATAATTTCTAGGAAATCTGCAAATGTATAGATGTGGGGTTCTCAATAATTAAAGGTTGCCAATGTTAGCTTCATCTTATTGCTTACATTAGGTGCTTCCTTTCACCATGAACCATGTAATATAATCCTGTTAACCTGATAATTTATGTTTCCTTCATTGTTTAGGAGTTTCCAACCTTAGGGGCCTTCACTTCAAAGTACATAAAATGAGTCTTCTCATGGAATTTCATAATGATATAAAGAGAAATTGTCACTGATATTATATAAGATGTAATTATCCCTAAGGCCCTATGGAATATTTACACTTCTCAAGTGGTATCTTTCTTTTTCTCAAATACATTTGATGTACTACAAAATTATGGTTCTTTGTTGCATTTGTTGTCTCAATTGCTTCTCATTTTTTGTTGATAATTTTGAATCTACGACAAGGGTCAATTGTGTGGAAATTTTTTGAGGAAAAACTTGCATAAGAAACCCTAGTATACTAAGTTATCTCATACCATGAAGATCAACCTTGAATCGAACAACTGCAAATTTTTTTAAGGCAAAATAGGGATTTTAGGAGATCATTTATCCATCAAAGGCCACTCTTTTTTAACAACTCTTTCATGCACCCCAATGTCTTATGCTACACCAATCGTGTCATTGAAATATTGGGATTGCCCATCTTAAGGAAAGCTTCGAAAAGGACTCGAAGGATTTCTTTATGCATTACAAGTTTGGTGACAAGTAGTCTTAGGGAGGAAAAGTAGATGGAAAAGGAGTGGGGGAAAACAATCCTCTGAGGTAGCTAGGGGGCTTTTTTTAACTTGGTTTCAAGTATTTTTCTAAGTAAATTGTCCTATGGATAAAAACTCTTTCTAGTTCCTCTCTCTATTAAAAATTGGGGTTCTGTTTATCTCTGTTTATTAGGGGTATTATAGCCTATGGTCTCCATATTTTCATGTTTAATAAATTATTATATCCGGGATAGATATAGCATATTGGTCCATGGTCTTTGTCATCTTCATTTTTTAGAATCATTTTGTAGCTTACTAGCTGGTTAGGTTTGGTCTACATGTTAACAATCATCTATGTGGTTTCCCTTCTTGTAGTATGTTCTCTCCTCTCTGGGCATGACTGATTTCATTTTAACTTTTGTATTATAATGTTTATATTTTGAATTAATATACTAGTATTTGCTTGCTTTTTTCTTCTTTTTTAAAAAAAAATCTACAAATACATCTCATCCATTTTTTGATTAAAAAAGTGGGATAGGCCCATATGCCATAACAAAATAAAAATTAAGATAGGATCATTCTAGAAAATGTCACCCTAGAGGCATGAAAAAGGGAAGAGTTCACAAGTAGTGAGACAACCCAAACAACACCCAAAATGGTAGACCCTTTTTATAAGAGAGGTTTTTGACCCGAGCCATAACTGGAATGAACCATAATCCTGAAACCACAAGACCATCTAATCAGATAGATTAGTTTAGGAATTCACCCTGAACCATATTGTTAACAACCTCCTATGAGTTGGAAACAAACCAACCATAGGCCAAGAAACAACCAACAAATTTTGGAAGGAATGTCACAACATTTTGCTAACAAGGCTATCAAAAATACCAACATGGGCCACCTTAATAGGTCAACTATCAACAAGAACATTAAGGAATAACATCCTAGAAAGGAGAGACATAGGGGAAAATTCCATTGAAAATAATCTAGAAATAAAATGACCCCAATCCCTACATAGAAAGAGAGGTCTCGTAGGCATGAATCCAACAAGGCACCACACATGAAAGGGGGAGAAAGGGGTAGAAGTGGAGATCCTCATGAATGGTAGCATGCTCTAGTAGTAGAAATAATCTAGCACAAAAGAAGGCACATAATATAAGGATCCCTCTCTAGTTAAACACCCCCAAGGTAACCATGAAGAAGAGAAACACTTTGGCACAAGGAGAGAAACCACCATGAAGAGAAAGACCATTTTGAAGAACACATAAAAATCCCCAAGCACGCCCATCAAGAGGAGCCTAACTAAACACTGTAGCTTCAAAATCCACCTCCATAGGATTGAACTCGAAGGAAAAAAAATGAAGTACCTTCAAAACTCTTGCCAATAGGAATTAACCCAATAAGGAACCACACATCAAAGGGGGAGCGAGTTGTAGAATAAGATATCCTTAATAATGGTAGCGCCCTCCAATAGCAGTAGGAACCCAATGCCAAAGTAGGCATGTAGAATAAAGAGCCCTCTTCGGTTAAAACCCCCCAAGATAACCAACCCTCAACACCAATACCAAGTCTGCCCACTTTAGCACAAGAAGAATAACCACTTAGAAGAGAAACGCCATCCTAAATAACACAAAAAAACCTGAAACACACCCATTAAGAGGATCATCACTAAAGGTCACTCAAAGGAACAAAAAATGAAGCACCTTAAAAACCCTTGGCATGAAGGAAGGGACACAAAAAATCCAGCCTCCTTGAATGGAAGGCAATACTATCTCAACCAAGAGGCCCACGACACTAAAGGACACCCCCCTGTTCAGAAGACAAGCCCCTCTCTATATGACCAACAAAACAAAATAGGAGAGTCCACACTTGAAAAAACACAAAGAATGTAAAAAGGTGACCAAAAATAAGGGGCCACCACCAACCATAACTCTCCCATCACCGATCCAACCCCAGAGGAGCACACAAAAAGCATCAATAGATGCAAGATCACCACACGAACACTACAAGGCCAAGAGAAATACATAAGCCACAAAAGCACCATTCGAAGAAGATAAAAACATGGGGGGAAGTGAAGGGACATAGAGACAAAGGTAAAAACAAAGCCTTAGCCAACAATAACACAAAAAAATAGCAAAGCGGGAAAGGCCACCAATAATGGTGCAGCACCCACCAACCCCCCAGAGTGGAGCAAAGCGTAGAAGAGGAATTCTAGCCCCACTAATGGCTCACCTAGTGAACTAATGAAGGGAATCCTTTGGTCATAGACAAAGGAAAAAGAGGGTTTGAGTAAATGAGATTCAAGATAAGGGCAACCACAAAATATGCGGCCACAAAACCCAAAAGCAAGGGTGAAAGTAGAAAACTAACAAGATCCACTTCCAGACAACAAACCCATTGTACAAGAGGCAACAAGTTGCATGAGATACCCAACCATTATTAGATATTCCCTCTCCTCCATCCTTTAAATCATCCCCTATAGAGCTATTGCCTCAAAAAACCCTAATGGTCCTTATCTACTCCATCTTACATAATACATCCTGTCAATGTCAATGTGTTAGATATTTATTTTACTCTTATAGGGCAAAATTATGTTTTCACTATTCAATTGAATAATGTTTAAGTGTATTGTTTACCCAGCATTATGAATTTAGATCAATTAATAAATGTGATCAAATGATAAACAATAGCATGTTTAAGAATATTCCTTGAAATTTAGTGATCAAATTATTTTAAAGACGCTGGCTACTTTTGAGGCAATTTTAAGTTCAATTTTTTTTTTAAACAAGAAAGATTGATATTAATTTTTTGAATTCTTGTATAGACTAGAATTATCTACTTTATAGTCCTAGTCTCTTAAATTTATTTGTTGTGTATTCATATTTTTATATAAATGAAATAAATGGTTGTTGTTTTTGTATATATTTTTCTTTAATTCAACAATAAAAATTACCTATTAATTAAGTATCAAAATAAGTATCACATAAAATTGATGTGATTATGTATCTAGTAAATAAGACAATTTCAAAATAAAATAAAAATTTGAAATAAAAATTAAATTGATATCTATAATATTTCTTATCTATAACATTTCTGAACATATTTAAATAAACATATGTATAATACAAACAAGTTCAATAATTGAATGTTTCAATTTTTTATTATAGATTTGAAATCAAAATATATTATTTTAAACTTTTAAAGAAACATATTTACCATATAAAATTTTAAGATTTTAAAAGATCATTCTTGAAACACACCAAATGGAAAAGCTCTAAGTAATAGATCTCTACCCCCAATACATTGACGATAGCTTACCCCACCTCGGCTCCTCTAATCGGAATAGGGTACTCCATCTGAAAGGCATATTTTTAACTTATTTATTTTGTTTTATATATATATATTTTTTTTTGCATGTCGGCTGCTCTTATTCCAATAACGCACTCAATCTCAAACGCATATAACAGGGAGTGAGTGAAGATGAAACAGATATATACTTAATTCAGGGTTGATTGAATTGTAAATACAAAGCCATTAAGTGGTCGGAAGTTTGGGAGCTGAAAAGAATGGAGCGAAAATCGATTACAACAGTTGAAGGATACACAGGACAAGGGAATATATCTAAGCTGCCTCAAGCTATGAAGGAGTTGATATTTGGAAAGCTTACATTTCAATCAATCTGGAGCTCTCGCATGGTTTGTAAGGAATGGAATTTTATTTTGTCTTCACAAAGTTTTCTGTCTTCGCTGTTCATCCGAAATCCATGGCTTCTTATCTGTGGTCAAGATGAATATAGAAATTGGTGCTGCATGCTCTACTGCTTCTCTGCACAAAAATGGATGACTCTCCCTCTCTTTATTCTACCAAATCCTGAGAGAGAGTATATAAGAGATTTATCTATGCTTAGCATAGGGCAGGGATTACTGTTATTTCAAAAATCTTCCAGTCAATTATTTGTTTGCAATCCCCTTGATAGATCTTATGCAGAGATAGAAATAGATTTGACTAAGAAATTCGTCCATATTGTGGAGGGAGAAAACAAAGAGCCTTATTTGGTAGTTTGCTCGAATTCTCCAAAATTTAACTTCCAAATTTACCACTATGTTGAAGATTCATGGAGGATTAAGTGTCAGTTTGCATGGGAAACTAGATCTAGAATATCCTGTCATGAAATGGTTTAGTGTAATGGCGTTCTTTTCTGGAAGGGAGCGTCGCCTACGACTATCATCGGTTTCAAAATCCAAGATGAGGGTTTTATCAACCCTGTTACAGTAGCTCCATTACCCCGAAATGTTGAAGATCTGCATGCGAATGTTTTCTCTATGGTTTCATATGGCTCGTCTATTCTTGTGGTGGGGATCTTTGACGAGCGGTATGAGCAGTTGCTTGACATGATTGAGCGATCGATTCCACCCAACGTTCCTTCGCTTGGGGGAACACACCCAGCGCTTGGCGGGATTCATCGATTGCATGATGGGATTCATCCATTGTACGGCGGAATCCATGCGTCCACATCACACAACAATCGGGCTCTTGGCGGGATTCCTGCATCCTCATCACACATGAACAATATGATGCTTGGACCAATGAACCCATGGCTTGGTGGAATTCACGCATCTATTGGCAGAAGTCTGCCACCACTTGTTGGAACTGACGCATCCATTCCACACAACAATCCGATGCTTGGTGGAATTAATGCATCCATTCCACACAAAAAACCGAGGCTGGGAAGAACTCACCCATCACTTGGCGGAATTGAGCCAAACAAGACGGGTATTGTTATCTGGGAGTTGGCTCAGGACGAGGAAGATAAGTTGGTTTGGAATTGGAAAGAGTTTGCAAGAATGCCTCCACAGTCGCTCCCTCAATACCTCCGTAATGATTTGTGGTATCGGAAGTGTGCTTGTGTGGGAGATTACCTGTGCTTCAGCAGTTTATTCGGTGGCGAGGTGTTTGCATATAATCTGAAGGAAGGGTTTTGGCAACGCCTTCCTCCCTGTAAAATTCATTTCTTTGAAAGGGAACCGATGATGATGTCATTCGAACCGAAGCTAAATCATTATCAGTTCTTAGGAAAATTGAGAGAGTAAGGGATATCATTATTATCGTAATATATGCTATAGAGGGAGGGATTATGGTTTTAGTATGTGTACTCTTATATGATTTGTTCAATGTGTGGGTTTTTCTATTAAATAGATATGAAATTGAAATTTTTATGTAATTTATTTTTTAGAAAATGTATGAAATTAGATAGATATATATATAAAGGATTTTTCTAAGTGAAATCTTTATTTGTATCATTTTAATATTTTTTAAATAAATTATAAATACTAAATATTTACTCTTGCTTAATAATTGTCTTAATAATACATTTGAAATTTATATTTATTATAATTAATTTCATATTATAAATAAAATATGAAAAGACACTATAAATCTATCAATTATAATATTAATGTTTTAAATTTCTTAAACACTTTCTCTTCATATTGAAAACTATCCTTATATTACTCTTTGTGGAGTTTACTTTTTAAAATGCTACCCATAGTGAAATGTTATGTGCTAACAAAGGATCAAACCAAGATGCCTCAAAGTGAAGGAAAAAGATCAAGGTGAATTGAACATATGCATAAAAAAAAAGGGATGGGAATAGTAGGAAAGTGCCATGGAAATAAAAATAATTTTTTATTTTTTAAATTTTTTTATTAGTACTTGTCATAGGCTAGTGCAACTTTTAATTTTTGAAGAATTTTTTACCGTCAAACAAATATTCAACCAATTATTTAGGATCTACAAATTAATGGAACATTCACTACATTTAAACTAATATGATTTAATTTGTAAGTAGATTATGTTTTACTATTTTTTGTCTTTTATATCTTGTAATTTTCCATTAGAAGCAAGTTAATATTTTTAATAATAAATTAAATAAATTTGAAGAATTAAATTAATCTAAATATTTGAAAACTTATATATAATCCCACTTCCCATTGATACATTTTTATTGTTTACAAATTACCCTCTTGTTTTTCTATTTATATCTTGTAACTTTCACCAAACTAAAGTTGAAACAAGACAATATATATAATCCCACTTCCCATTGATACATTTTTATTGTTTACAAATTACCCTCTTGTTTTTCTATTTATATCTTGTAACTTTCACCAAACTAAAGTTGAAACAAGACAATATAATATAATATAATAATATTATTAATAATATATTAAATAAATTTAAAATAAGAAATTTAAGATAACACAATGTCATATTTAGTAGAGGTATTATGAATATTATTCATCCGCTTGTTAATGTTATTTTTTATGAATTCGTGTTTCTTGTATTATGAACAATTTGATTACATTGAATATGTTTTTCACTTATGACACTATTTAAAAGTTCAAAATTCTTCCCTATATCTTTTATAAAGGGATTGTAGAAATCATTCATTTGTTTGAACCATAAATCTCAACTTAAATTGTACAAAGGGTTTTGGATATTCCTATTTTCCTTTTTGATAACAAAACTATTGGATAGGACCAATCCCCTTCATTGTATATAATATTCAGACTAAGATTTAAAATTTTATAACTCTAACAACTATTTACTCACTAATACATTTAGCCTAAAATTCCGATGGGGGTTTCCGACGGAGAAGGTATATTGTGATCAAACTTGATTTTTTTTTGAAAAAATGCCCGATTTCGTCAGAATTCCGACGATAATGCAATGACATTAGGGTTTTTTTAGAAAAAGTGCCCGCGTTCATCGAAATTCCGACGACCGCGTGCATTACTTAAAAAAAAGAAAAGACCAAGTCATTTCATAAATCCCGCCTCTTTAAAAAATCCTGCCTCTCATTCGTCCCGCCTCTGTAGTGAACCTGTGGGTTTAATCGTGGCGGGGAAGATCATTGGTGTGACAAACACGGCCACAACAGGGAATAGGGGAACGAACTGCCATGGGCACAAAGTGCCAAGGGCTGGCACATAACCAGTGAGGATGACTGCAAGGGAGCCCAAAATGGGTTGTGTAAACAGCGACGCCCGGGCCTCCGTCAATAGCAATAAGAGCTACAGACGGAGGAAGATGTCATCTTGTCCTTCAATTTGTACATTTACGTTCAAGGTGTGTAGGTTGCTTTTCTTGATTTCTTAAATGGAACCAGTTATGAATATGGGAAATTGTTTCTTCATCTTTCGTTTCTTCAAAATTAAGAATGATGGTAGGATGGCTAGATGAACACCCTTCATCGAATCTTCAACAAAATTGTTCTTCAAAATCTTCTCCTTCACTTCTATATCCCATTTGCACAATTAAGATATTGGCCTTCTATATGAATCTCATGAAGGAGTTTTGGCTTCCTAGTTAACTTATTTATTAACTAGTCTTCATTAGTTTACTAATTTGAAAGAAATTAGGAAAGGTCTAGTACCTTGTAGAGTCACTATAAAAGTTTTAAAAGAAGATTGTGATTTACCTTCCTCTAAATGTGTTACTATTATAGGAAGATCCTCTCTCCTCTACTTCCTTGATCTTCTTGAGACCTATTCATTCTTATAGTATGTAGTTCAGTTAATTCATATATCATACTAAAAACCCCATCTTCATTATTTTCATCATTGATCTTTGAGAATAGATTCAAAAAAGTCATATTGTTTATAGAGATATATGTCTTCTTCTACTACACCCCTCCATGATATTGCATTAGTCATGTAGACTAATTTAACAATTGTGTTCTTACAAGAGCAATTTGAAGTGATGTGGCAAAACTTGTTGCAAATATAGTAGATTATAGTTTTGGATCGAGGCTTGGGATACTTGCACTTGCAAAGGTAAGTGTGCTCGGAGCATGAAAATGATGATGATTAAAGGATCACTTACAAAAAAATGAGTTTGTATTTTTTGTGAGAGTAATGCTTGTGAGTAAAGGGCTAGCAACCAAAGGGGCTAGTTTAAGGAAAGTAAGGATCACGATACTTGTTTTATTGCTTAGTAAAATTTTGAATATATTTGTTCTATTTGATGAAATGAATTATTTCAATTTGAGCCATATCAATGAGATGAAGCAAAGAACAACTAGCAATAATTGTTGGTGTAATAGGGATATTACCTAGCTACTTCCACTATTAGGTCATTTTTATGCCTTATCATTTAAGTTTACTTAAGGTATACATAGGATACTTATCACTTTATGTCTCATATCATAAGATTAAGATACTTTCATAATCTTATGATATCCTACATGTCTCATCTTGACCTATATAATCAAGGGGTTCTATTTATAATCTCATTCATTCATAGTGTAAACTTGCATTTATTGATAGGAATATAGTTTATTCGTGTCATATTGATCTTCTCATTTTGTTGTGCTTTCCATTAGACCTCTAGATCTTGGGTGGCTATCTCCATAGTCAAATCTTAAAATATTTACCTTCCTAGATTCTATAAAAGAAATGGTTTTATCAAGAATATCATATGGAATAGCTTCTAAATATTTGCATTCGATAACAATATTGTTAGAGCATTTTACTTTATAGAAAAATCATTTAAACTAGAATTTTTTTTTTCAAGCTAAGACAAAACAAAGTAAGGTAGTACAATAATCACTTTCTCTAAATTGAGATTTTTTGGCAAAATTTTCCAAAAAAAATCTCTAAATTAGTCACATAAACATACTTTCTCACTATCTTCTCCTCCATATAACCCCTTGGATCAAATAAGGGTATAATTCTGAATGCTCTCAAGTTATACATAGTAATATCTTTGTCCCATTGTTTTAATTTTCATATCTCATGGCAGTGGTTACTCTTGTCATATGATTGCTATTGTGTAGATGGGTCCTTGAGCCCTGGTTTAATCCCATTTTTTTTAATCTATATCAAAGATATTCTTGGCATCCTCACTCAATGGCAATCAAGCTCTCCCTACCCAGATTAACCTATCTCTAAATTTGGAAAATGGGTGCAAAAGTTTGTGTATGAGTACTCTTCAGTTATTTGTCATGCTTGTAAGGAGAAAAATAAGGATGAAACTTTCCCTATTTCCAAGGAGATTCAAAATATTGATTCTAATCAAGGGAGTTCCCCTTTGGATTGTTCAAGGATATATAATGCTTTGGGTTCTAATGATGGATGTGCCACCCTGATTTTAGGATGGTTCATTTTTGCTTTAGTTATTCCACCTCTTGTTGTTTTGTTGTTTTGGAGTTGTTTTGTTTTGTTGTTTTGTTGGGATTAATGCTTCATCTTTCTCTTTACACAAGGGATCAGGGCCCTTTCAAAATCCCTTCTTATCTAATTAAAAACACTCAATGATGATGGATCATTATAGTCCGCCCTCTATACTTGGATTTAAAAATAGAATGAACTCTAACTACTTGTTTAATTCTAATAGAATATGACATTAGGGTACCTAGGTAGCATAAGAGGTTGTTCACTAAATTATTCCACCTTAATGATAGTTAATGTTAAGGATTTAATGAAACAAACTCTTGTTCATGGATCACCTTCTTAGCCTCCTATGGAAGTCATTCTTTGTGTGGTCTACCATGACCATAATCAGGGTCTTAATAAATGTATTAGATACTCTCTATTATTAATAAGAGAGTTATCATAATATAGTCATGGTGAGTGGTAACAAATAAGATTAGTGGGTCCATAGTTCCCACTTGGTTTGTAATTAGAAACATTATCATTTCTTAGTTGTATGGAAACTACAAATTCATGCATCTAGGCAACAATACACACTAGCTATTATATGATTCCACTAATGAGAAAAGCCTAGTCAATCTTATAGTTTGTGGAATTAGTCATGCCCCTCATATAGAATATCTATATATGGAGTATTCTTGCCTATAGATTACCTATTATTTTGCTTAATAATGTGATTATTTCACATACATCATAAAAGTGCCCTTCTAATATGTTTATGCATATATATTGAAACCATATTTTTATTAACCAACCAATGATAAGAATTATCTTAAATAGGCCTCTATATTTGAATCCCACTAGCTTTGATAATCAACCATAATAACCTTAACAATGCATCGACGACAACAATGCCTAATAAATCATCAATTGTCTTAGGTGAATCTAGCCAAAGCCAACCCATCAAATCCACTAATCTCCCTTGTATCCCAATCATGAAATTTTATGGTTGTTGGAACAAGCTTGGGAGATTGAAGAGATATAAGGAACATTTCAACTTCCAAAATACCGAAGGAAGAAAAATAATTAGCTAACACATCTTCATTTGGGAATTTTTGTATTTAGTTCTTCCTTTGCAAATCAACATACCCTATTTTGGTTTCCCAAATATTTACTAAATAACTTTGAAGATAAATTGGGAAGAGAATCCATCATATAGATATTTCTTTTCAACAGCCTTAGAGGACATTGTTTTGTCTATCATTTATTATAATAGCTAATAGCCAATTTTTTTATACGATAACAAGCAAAACCTCCTCTTCACAAACTATGTTTTCCTTAATAATCCAAGAATGAAAAAAGGAACCCACATAAAAATTACTTACTCCCTACCATGAAGGCAAAAGAACATCCAATTTAAAGATAGATGTACCAAAAGGAAAGAAATATCACCTCAAAATCTGTCTTGAACTTATACATTGAATCTATACACACGAGAATCCCCTTAATAACTCTCTCACAACTTTCAATTCTAGAAGAATGAGTGATTTCACAAGACTTTCATACTATGATATTTATATCAAGATTCACTTGCATAGTTTTAAAGTCAAGCTGACCCATTCTCATGAGTAGTTTACATGAACCCCTCATAAGAATGGATCACTTAGTACTCATTTCATCAAAGTGATGCTCATAGCGGTGAAGCATTAGGGATTCCTAGGAGGTCACCCATACTAATACTACTCTAAATCAAGCACATTTAACCATGTAGATTGTCCCAATATCAAACCCATTCAACTTGCCACCCCATTTGCAAAACCTTCATCAAGTGGTGTGCCCTATAAACCATTCATTATAGAGCAACTTTAGCTTATCCATTGACAAGTGGGAGGTGTTGATGTGTTTTTTATGCACATGCGAACGTAGAATAAAATACCAAAAAGTATCTTATCCTCTCTTGAACAAAGTTACTCAAATGCTGGAGATTTGCTTAAGGATCACTTGAGACAACTCCAAGGTTCTGGTATGCCAGGTCAGGACGTGTGGATAAACATAGTTGGTTGATGTGATTGCCAGTATCACAAGGAGACTTACATTGAATTGTCGAATGCTTGAATAGCTAGAACTTGATCATCTGATATTTCAATCTCACGATGCTTTTTGTCCTAAACTAACTTGAATTGAAAAAAGGGCAAAAGGTGAAGTGTTAATAAAATCTATTCTAAGGCCTAGACTGTAAGAAGATGGATGAATGATTAGATGGAATCCTATTGAGCGAGGTCTCAACATAGGGTTATATGAGACAGGGGTAAGTTCAATAGTGATTTCTCCTCTACAACCTTTGCCAGTCTGTGCGAAAATGAGAGCTTGACGGCATTATTTCGCTTTTAGTTAGCTAAATTTTTCAAGAATTTTATCTCTAGATTTAATATTTCTTTTCTTGCATGAATCTATTAATTTTGAGATAACAGATCTTGCCTTCATGAATTGATCCTAGTTTATCCCTTTAACCCTGATTAATTTATTTAGAGTGTTTAGTTCCATTTTAATCCTTTCTTTTACAATTAAATATTATTAAAAAATTGTATTATTGTTCCAAATTTTGTGGATATTTAGGAGACACAAATAAAATATAAATGTAATCATTCCATATTTTGTAGGAGATATTGGAATGAGACTAATAGGAAGAGTAGTAAACATGAGTCACAATGAGCACTTTAGAATAAATCTAAACATTATATGGAAGAGTAGCTTGGAAAAATAGAAGCATAATTTATTTTCCAATGTGCAAGATTATTACTTGGGAAAGAATCTTGAAAGAGGATTGAAAAGATTCCCTGAGCTAACATTGTCTCACTTATCAAAAATTATGAGGAAGGATTCATTAATTAAATGGTCATTAACAAGATGGAGAGAATAATAATTAGGAAGAGATAGATTTCACATGCTACTAGGTGACTAGATTGGAGAAAAACTAGAGGCAAATCATTTAGCTTGGCCATGACACAAAGTCTTAGAATAGATGCCAACCTTGGTGAATGGAATGAAAATCCCAAACAATTAATGATTGGTGAGACAAGTAGAGGCATCTATAAATTTTGTTTTGAATAAAATAAAGAAAAAATGGGACTAAAACCAAGGGAAATGCACATGGAAAGGATATGATGAAAATCAAAATAAATAGTTTGAAGATAATATTAGTTACCTAAAGGATATTCTGCTTGATTATTTGGTATATCATAACTATTTTGACAAATTTTGAAACCATTAGAGGTACCTTTTGCTTCTGTAGATGAGTCATTCATTCATGTTGAAGTTGTGATAGCTTATTTGCCTCTTTATGGACAACAAATTATCCATACGAATTATCATATATACTTGTAACCTCCATCCCAAACCACCTATTTCACTCTTCTTCCTTTGTGTACCTCTTTTATTCTTCCATTACCTCTTCGCTTACCTAAATTCAATCCAAAACATAGTGTATATAGCATCAAAAAAATTCCATATTTGATTAATATTATCCACAACATATCGAAAAGACAAATACCACACTTACTGTGTCATTAACCAAAAATAATTTACTTACATATTCAAAGAGTTCAATAATGGAGAAGCATCCATGCGGTGCTCTACACATGTCCTTGAAGGTTCAAGAAATACTTATCCTCTATTGGTCCAAACTTTAAATCACTTTCCATGCATGAAAATAATTGCAACCATACACAATTTTCCACCCAATAGATTCTCTCGAACTAGTTTACTATCTTAACATAGGGTCAAGGAAAAGTGGGCCAAAATAGGAATCCAAGTGTCTTAAAAGCCTTCAAGACCATAGTGGTGAGGATTGAATTTCTTTCTTTAGTGGTATCTTTCTCTATATTAATTAGTTGGGGATTCTATTAGGACCTTTTCCTAATTAAAAAAAAAATATAAAGATTACATCCCTAAATATTGCATTCATAATAGAATAAATTTCTGCAATATTGAGACTAAATTCATAATAGATTTTTAGTGATGAATAAGGAAATATTTAAGATTATCAAAAAATTGATGTTTTCTTTCTCCCAACTGTCATTGGATATTGGGTGATCTTTGAGGCATTATGTCAAATAGTTCATGTGCCTTATCTAAGCTTACATATTTTGCATGCATGTGTACCTAGGAAGTTGCACTACAACATCTATACTCACTAATCACATTTGGTTGGAAGTTTCTAAATCCATTTCAAACATCTTATGCATATCCTACAATCATAGCATTCCATTAGATCGCGTTTCTTTGATGCATCTCACTAAATAGTTCATGCGCTTTCATGTCTATACTTCCACATTTTCCAAACATGTCAAACAGAGCATTTCCAACCGTAAGCATCTGATATTAATTGCCCTTGCCTTCTGCTTTGATGGAAGCCCATACTCTATTCCAAAGCTCCCATTTTGGCACAGGTAGAGAGTATGTTGGCAAATAAAACTGATCAAAATGGAAATCTATTTGTTGCATTGAATGCATTGTGAGGATGCTTATGTATTTCATCGACAGCATAAAGCAGGAAAGGACATGAGAATATCTCCTCGGGGAGGTATTCTATGACAGCTGTGAGGTAGATGAGAGTTTCCTATGCCATTTGCTTTGTTCTATGTAGTCAAACGCGAGAACACTGTTTGAATTCAAATGCTAATGGTGATTATCTTTTTAACGGAAACAGACAGGAAGGGATGTCAAGGGAAGGAATGGGCCCACAACACACCTAAGCAGTCAAAGCTTAGTGTGTGTTGTTTAAGGCTGCCTCCTTAAGACATCATAATTGATTGGCTCTTCACTCCTAAGACCTTCAAAAGTCTTTAATGGCTTCATTGAGTCCTTTTGTCTTCCAAATTCACCTGCACCAACTTGAATTCTCCTTCAATGCTTGATTGCCTGTTCACTTGGAATTGAATTGATTTTATAACTAAGAGATCACTTGAATTGTAGGTAGACCCCTTCAAACGACAGGGTAGGCTTCCTTTTATACCTTATATATGTCTTGAAAGCATTTTATCCTGATGGCTTTAAATTAAAGTACTTTCTCTTCTATTTGGTATTGGTGGAGCAGATCCTTTTATGATATGTAAGTTGAGAATATTTTATGAAAGGTCCCTAAATGCATACACTTTAAACTGATTTTAATATACTTTGAAGTGTGCAATATGGAAGGTTTGTATTCTTAATCTCCTGCCCATTTCTTAATTTAAAAGATGATATCTTTATTAAATATCTTTATTAACTTGATTTCTCCTTCAATTCTTGATGAATGCTTGATTGCATGTTCACTTGGAATTGAATTGATTTTATAATTAAGAGGTCACTTGAATTGTAGGTAAACCCCTTCAAATGACAGGGTAGGCTTCCTTTTATACCTAATATATGTCTTGAAAGAATTTTATCATCATGGCTTTAAATTAAAGTACTTTCTCTTCTATCTGGTATTGGTGGAGTAGAGGTTGCATTGCATCCTCCTAGGATACATATTTCCACATATACAACACAAGTTAAATGTATCCCAGGTCGATGCAAAGCAACCTCTGCTCCAGAGATCACCAAAAAATAGAGAAAGAACTTTAATTTAATGCCATCACGATAAAAGTCTTTAATTAAGACAGATAAAATTTGAGTTTGATTGTCATCATTTACTTTGCCAAATTCTTCACACGTAACTCCTGAATCAATTTCCTACTCACAAGATTTTTCATTATGTCTCAAATATAGGGAAATATAAGGCTTCAAATAGAAAACTTGAACATGAAACTAAATCCATTGACTAACAAGAAGAACAAAATTAAGAAATGGTTTGATCATCTGAGAGATGTTGTAGACTTGCAACTCACTAGCTAAGTTTTTGCAGGTAAGAATTTTTTTTGTTTTGGTTATGGTTGTGGTGTTTATAGGGAGACATTTACAAATTTATATCTATTTTCACTATTTAATGGTCTATGGGTTTGTAGTGGTAATTTAATGTTCTTTCATATTTTTGTATATATTCTTTATAATAGCCTATTATATTGATTTGTTCTATTATGCATAATGGTGTGGGTCAGACGACTTTGCCATCGGTGCATGAAAGCATTGAATGAGTTCTACTTTTAAAAATTACATGAAACATTTTTAATTTATTTGAATCAGTGTTATTTGCAAAAAATGATTATCAATGATGTTTCCTTTCTCCGAGAATTGTCTAGGATCTTTCCATCAGATAATATGTAACATCGATTGCCTAAATCTTTTCATTACAAATGCTTATTTTATTTAATTATTATCTGAGCGTGAATTAAAATTTATATCTGTACGGAAGCAGAACATACAAGTTGAAGAGTCATGTGCAAGAAAATTTCCTAAAACAAAGCAAGCAGGCATTATCTTGAATGACATGGAAACAAGCTCATCAGTTGCTTAGAAGAGAGCAATTGTAGAATGGCAGAGGAAAGTGTTTAAGGGTGATAAATAGATAGATAGTATGCAATACAAACAAACAATGTCTGGAGTGTCTGATGTGACGTCTCTAATTTATGTCCGGAGGGACTAACTAGTTTTGGAGTTCCTGCGAAACCTATTGGGCCACGCTTGGAGGAAATCAATGTGTTCATGCAAGGAGCACCTTTTTTCTATTATGAGAATGATACTTTTGAACCGAGGGATATTTGGAAGTTAATATCCAAAAATTTCTATAGTGTGGAACAAGAGTTGGCAGACTCAAAGTATAATTGTCAGCTTTCAGAAGACCAAGAGGTTATGTACATAATCTCCCAATAGAAGGGCAATTTCAAGTATTACCTCTCCCCCCCATGACTATTCAGGAAGCACTTCCTTAGACAAAGGACTATTAGCCTCCATGGGATCAAAGAAAAAAATTGAAGTATAGACTCTAGACGAGGTGGTGGTGTCCTTCGTGAAGAACTCTGCACTATAATCAAAAATTCACGAGGGAAACTGCAAGATAGTGAAGAGAAATACAATCTTGAAAAGTGGGAAGAATGGATCTTAGTTTGGGTGGGGCCAAACCAGGTGGCTCCTCTAGAGGTTGACGAGATAGAAATCATATTAGGATTTGAAAAAGATCACACTCATGGAACTTCGTGTGCGAGTGATCAATTGTTGTGTTTGGGTAATGCATTCCAAATAGATACAGTTGCATGCCATCAAGATAAAAGTCTTTATTCAAGACATTACCCATTTGGAATGCAACTGTATCTATTTGGATTGCATTACCCAAACACCGCAATCGATCACTCACACACGAAGTTCCACAAGTGTGATCTTTTTCAAATCCTAATATGATTTCTATCTTGTCAACCTCTAGAGGAGCCACCTGACTTGGCCCCACCCAAACCAAGATCCATTCTTCCCACTTTTCAAGATTGTATTTCTCTTCACTATCTTGCAGTTTCCCTCATGAATTTTCAATTATAGTGTAGAGTTCTTCACAAAGGACACCACCACATCGTCTAGAGCCTATGCTTTAATTTTTTTCTTTGATCCCATGGAGGCCAATAGTCCTCTATTTGAAGAAGTGCTTCCTAAATAGTCATGGGGGGGAGAGGTAATTCTTGAAATCTCTCTTCTATTGGGAGATTATGTACATAACCTCTTGGTCTTCTGAAAGCTGACAATTATACTTCGAGTCCGCCAACTCTTGTTCCACACTATAGAAATTTTTGGATATTGACTTCAAAATATCCCTCGGTGCAAAAGTATTATTCTCATAATAGAAAAAAGGTGCTCCTAGCATGAACACATTGATTTCCTCCAAGCGTGGCCCAATAGGTTTTGCTGGAACTCCAAAACCAGTTAGTCCCTCTGGACATAAATTAGAGACGTCACATCAGACACTCCAGACATTGTTTGTTTGTATTGCATACTATCTATCTATTTGTCACCCTTAAACACTTTCCTCTACCATTCTCCAATTGCTCTCTTCTAGGCAGTTGATGAGCTTGTTTCCGTGTCATTCAAGATAATGCTTGCTTGCTTCCTTTTAAGAAATTTGCTTGCACATGACTCTTCAACTTGTATGTTCTGCTTCCGTACAGATATAAATTTTAATTCATGCTCAGATAATAATTAAATTAAATAAGAATTTGTAAAGAAAAAATTTAGTCATTCGATGTTACATATTATCTGACGGAAAGATCCTAGACAATTCTTGGAGAAAGGAAACATCATTGATAATCATTTTTTGCAAATAACACTGAATCAAATAAATTAAAATGTTTAATGCAATTTTTAAAACTAGAACTCATTCAATGCTTTCATTCACCGACGGCAAAGCCGTTTGACCCACATCATCTCTCGCCGTCGGAATTCCTACGACAACTAATGAAATGCTTGACAACGATGATGTGCATCCGATGGCACTCCTCTGTCAGAATTTTATCCTTTGGAGTCAGAATTCCGACGATAGGCCGAGATCATGACGGTATTCTTTCAGGGTATGAGCATCCATGGTGGCCGTCGAAAAGGTTGGAGGTGATGTCGGAATTGCAACGACCACAAGGATAGTCGGAACTTCTGACACAAAGTTTTCAACGGCTTTTTTTGTTGGTAGTGCGATGAAATTTGGTCGAAATTTCGACGATTTGTCGTCGAAATCTTGACCCGAATGTACTAGTGACTATTTCCACTTCTGATAATTCTAACATGAATACATAATCTTCCAAAAACACAAGCTTCTAGCCTTCCATCTCTTCATCATCCGCAAGGCCTTCCGTTTCCATGTTGATTTGTTGATTCTTTTGTTCTAGCGCTTCGATCAGGATACTTTTATTTTTAACACCCATAAAGGATGGAATTCTCTATTAACATTATGCATTTGATTTATTTTTTTAGTTATTATATCCCTATGATATTAGCTTCTTAAGTGGTTCACAAATTTTTGGAATTTAAGGTAGCATATTTTTTATTCCCAATTTTCTCTCATTTGTAAAACATGGAGGATATGAAAAAAAATAAAATAAAATAAAACTCTACAATTTTCTTCTTATCAATACAAGTTATCCAAATCAATAAAAATTAAAGATTCATTTTTTTATGAAATATAATCTATGTATGTAAAGAATAGGTAATGGAGATTTCAAAAGAGGCCAATTTAAAAATTGGGGTTAAACAAGTTATCCAAATGAATGTAGATTTGGGGTTAATTGGTTACTAAAATAAAATTTATGTATGTAAAGAATAAGTATTAGATTATTTCAAAAGATGTTGTATTGTTGTAAATTTGATAGTTAAAAATTCAACACAACTAGGATAGACATATTTTTTCTAGAATGTAACTCAATATTTTTTTTTACTTTAAATTAATATGGTTAACTGTCAATTGTGTCATTAAAAGTAATGGAACATTCATTAGATTTGATTATTTTTCACTAAGTACTCTCTATGTTGTCTTTTCTTGTCTTTCATATCATTTTTGCCTTGTTATTATAATAGTAAAATTATTTATTTTCACTAAGAGATGGGAAAAATAAAATGTTTTTTTTTGTTTTAATTTTATTAGTACTTGTCATTAGGTTAGTATTATATAATCGCTTTTTCTTAACTGGCCATTATTCAACTATTAATATGTTTGATGAATCCACTATCTAAATGTAAATTTTGACGCAACTTTTAATTTTTGAAGAGTTTTTATTAATATGGTTTAATTTTACAGTTTTTGTCTTTTATATCTTGTAATTTTCCATTAGATGCAAGTTAATATTTTTAATAATAAATTGAAATTAAAAGATTAAATTTAATCTAAATATTTTAAAACTTGTAAATATAATCTCACTTCGCATTAATACATTTTTATTGTTTACAAATTACCCTCTTGTTTTTGCATTTATATCTTGTAGCTTTCAGAGAACTAAAGTTAAAAAAAAAAATATAATATAATATAACAATATTATTAATAATATCTTAAATAAATTTAATATAACACTTACATATTAAATTTAATATATAAACTAACATATTTAGTAGAGGTATTATGAATATTATTCATTTTTAATATTATTTTTTATGAATTCATGTTTCTTGTATTATGAACAGTTTGATTTCATTGAATATATTTTTCACTAAGTTCTTGTCAGTTGGTGTAAAGCTTCATCCAAATTCTAATTCCCCATATGTTTTATAAAAGGATGTATAGGAAACATTCATTTGTTTGAACCATAACCCTCAACTTATATTGTACAAAAGGTTTTGGAAATTCCCATTTTCTTTTATGATAATTAAATTTATTGGATAGAGCCAGTCCTTCTCCTCGCCTCCATACTAAAAATAATTCTAACATGAATACCTTCAAAATCACTTTCCATCTCTTCATCATCCGCAAGGCCTTCTGTTTCATGTTGATTTGTTGAGTCTACTTCTCTAGGCCTTCCATCATGATATTTTTATTTTTAACACGCATAAAGGATGTAATTCTCAATTAACATTATGCATTTGATATTTTTATTTTTTATTTTTATTTTTATTTTTTATTTTTATTTTTATTTTTATTTTTATTTTCATTTTTATTTATTTATTTATTTTATTTTATTTTATTTTATTTTTATTTTTTTTAAGAATAGGACATTCATTAGATTTAATTATTTTTCACTAAGTACTTTCTATGTTGTCTTTTCTTGTCTTTCATATCATTTATATCTTCTTATTATAATATTAAAATTATTTATTTTAGTTAGCTTAAGGTTATCCTCGTGTAATTAATACTCTATCACTTAGGTGGAATATAATTCTTACTATTTCCAATGCAACTGCATATATCAAAATCAAATGACAACACATATAATTTTAACCTTTAATGTGTATAGTTCTAAGGTACAATTATTAATTAAAATTACGTTGACTATTTCTATTTCTTAGAAATTATATAACTTCAACCTTATGATTTCATTTTCATAAAAAAAACTACTAATAATAAACTATTTCAAACAATCATTCTTTTTCTTAACATTAAAAAATACTAAAGATACAAAAGTTTAAAATCTTAGGTACTTCTCTTATTATATTTATTACTTTTATTGCAATATTAAGACAAGTACATGCTAATAATTTGTTGGAGATTATATGTTTCTTTTATTTCCTAAATAATATTTGTGTTCATCTTCTCTTTTAAGTTTCAATATAATATATATTGATCCGTAGATTAAAACTTTTTATTTTTTATTTTTCTGGGACAAAGACGATTAACTCCATAATATATTATAGTAAGAGAAGAGTACAAAGATTTGCATAATATGTGAAGATCTCTTACTATTTAGCAATACAATATGGCTGATTAACTGTCATATTTTAGTTCGATAACAATAAAAAAGAAAAATACATATGTTGCAAAAATTACATAATGATTCATGACTTGAAACTATGACTTAAAAATATGAGTTGCCTCTTGGCTTGTGGCCCAATTAAGAAGTATGGTCATGATCAATTATTTGGTTCTGAACTCATCTCTATTTGAATTTATAGGTAAAGATAAATAGTTTTCCTTTAACTATTTGATGTTGAGTTTCTTTATACAAATTGCTAGATTATTTTTTAATGTTTTCTTACATTCATTCAAATCCACCTCAAGCAATAATTCATAGAGAAGCATACAAAAAACAATATCCAAATCATTTAAATTGTGGCTATGAAAAACTTTCTCAACAACTGTCTTGATTTATTACTGATATTTATTGAAATTTGCAAATATTTAAGAGAGTAAAAAGAAGAGAGTGATGAACTGATGTCAATATTTCTACAATAATAGCTATTATTCCTAGAACCAACCTTTTTTTTGATAAAACTATTGATTTAAACATTGATGAATGCAACAAAAAAGATAAGGGAGATTTTTAAGAAAGACATCTACTATAATGATGTGTCTGGTTTTAGTTTGAGTAGTGACACTCAACGATTATTTTTTTTGCCTAAGCCCTTACTTATTTTAACACGAATTTCTGAAGCATCAAACACATCTCCAAGTGGATACCCTAACATTTTCATAAAATTTTCTAAGGTTTTCAATACTTTTAGAGGAATTTAAACAACCACCCATCTCTGAACCAAGGGGCAAATTCAACTGAGCATTGACATTAAATACAGAAGAAAGAGAAGCATGAAAGAAAAAAAGTTATTGTTCATGAAAAATGCTATGTGTTAATCTTTTTATTTGCAATTGAGTTTGGGAAACTAATTCACAACTCGAGGATTTTTATCCACACTCATCAACCCTTCATGAACTAGAATCTACATTTAATTGTCAACCCAAGAACATGAACTTGAAATGAGCCATCAAAATATATGCACTATGGAAGCCTTCTAAGCTATTGGATTAGTTGTGGATAGAAATAAACTCAAAACAACAAACTGAATTAAAAAGATAACAATGCTAGAAAAAAACTAATTACACAACAGTGACAGTGTTCACCGGGTTTGGGATGGTGGGACTCGACGTATCTCGACAAATGGAAAAGATTCCTCTGCTTCTGGGAAGCATGTTGTGGAGGGGCCCAAATCCTCATCAATAGATTTTTCACCCTCATTGGGGTGAAACCAATTGCGGTCAGGTCATTTTTTATGCAGGCTTAAAGGTAAAGCTATTTCTCATGTTCCTCACAAAGTGGACCCTAGCTCGGGTACTTGCTCAATTTCCATATCAGACTACATTGTGGAGAGAAATATTTCTAATATGGAGTCGGTTCTAGTTGGGAATTTTGTTGGCCCCCGCCCTAATATTGAATCGGTTAGGGAATGGGTTTCCTGGAAATGGAAAGGGAAAGGTCGGATTGATGTGGTGGCAATGGGTAATAAATTTTTCTCCTTCTCCTTTGTATGTGATGAGGATCTTAGATCTGTCCTTGCGGAGGGTCCTTGGATGTTCGGTAAAACCTCCCTTGCCTTAAAGAAATGGAAACATGGTTTTAATCCTGTCTTGGGACTGCAATGAGGTGCCCATTTTAGTTTGTCTTCTTGGAAACCCTTTGGAATACTGTGATGAGGTGATCTTTGTAGGTCTAGTGGCTTGCTTCGGTGAGATTCTATCGGTGGATCTAATGACTGCAGTGAAAAAGAGGCTGGTCTAAGGTCGGTTGTGTGTCAATGTAAAACAAGCTGTTGTTTTACTGTCTGATATCACACTCAACTCAAATATTGTCTTATGGGTGCAGAAGGTGGAATATGAATCTATTCCTTTTGCTTGTTTTCACTATAAAAAAGTGGGTCACTGGGCAAAGTAATGTTCGGCTAAACCAAAACCAAAAAAGATTTGGAAAAAGAAAGTTGAGGGTTAGGGTAGCGGCCAGAACCAACAGGTTCCTTCGATGGGGGAATTTAGTGATGCATTGTAGAAGATAGAATCTTCAGATGTGCCAGATAAATAAAGCTCAAATGGGAATGTTAAGGAAATGGTTTCTATTCCACCGTAGGTTGACCCCCAAGTTAGTATTGCAGATTCTGTTCAAAAGGATAATGGGGTGACTGTAGAAACCCCCATTCTGTTGGTTATTGATATGAGTAGGAATATGGAGTAGGGTAATCTTGAGAAATTTGATGGGCAAATGGTGATTGATATCCCTACGGATATTTCAGAGATATCCAATCCTTTTACTCAAATCAAATCCAAGAATCGAAGAAGGAGTCCACCATCTCCTATTACCAATGTCTCAACACAGGGAGCTTTGGGTGTCACAACCAGAAAATAATAGGGGACAAATTATGGGTATGAACCTAAAGGGGTGGGAAGACTACCAAATAGTGTACGCAGGGATAGGCTAACTAAAGCCGCCATTGTAGATGGGGTTTAGAGAACTGTTTAGGATATGGGGATTAGATCCCCCTCCCCTATCAAATGAAAATCATCTCATCAAATATTAGGGGGCTTAATCTTCCCCACAAACATGATCTCCTTTCCAATATTGTAAGAGATCATAAACGAGATATTTGTCTCATTCAGGAGACAAAGATGCCTTCTAGCAGAGTGGAGTGCATGGAAAAGATTTGAAAGACCTTTTTGTGGTGTAGGTCTTAAAGTAAAAATAAATTGCATATTCGTTCATGGGAATAGGTGTTCTCCCTAAAATGCTTGGTGGCCTAGCCCTCAGATAGATGCAAGATTTAAACATAGTTGTATTATCCAAATAATTATGTATATGTCTCAAAGAGGATAACGAATGAATCTCTATATTCCATCATAAATATCATATTTAGGGAATTGAAGATGCCTTGGAGAATTACCTATTTCCCTTTGCGGCATGTGATATGTGGAAGAATTTTTTCAATTAGAAGGATATTATTTCTCAAGGGATGAGATGGTATCTTGGAGATGGTAGAAATCTACACTTCTAGGATGATTGTTGGGCGGGGGAAGGTTCCTTGTCCATCTTCTCATGGGTGGACAGTCTCAAGAACAAATGTATTAGACTTGTTGGTGTCCGGGTTGCTAATTATATTCACGAGGGAGCATGGATTGATTTTGGTAGTATTGATTCTTCCCTTTGACCTATCTAGGAGTGGCTTTCACGGATTCATACTCCCTTGTTTCATGTTGTTGATAATTTTTTTTGGAGTAAATCGCCCTATGGGGTCTTCTCTGTTGCTAATGATTTTTCAGATCATCACTAAGTCCTTGTCTCTACCCCCCATTTGGGCTGGTATCTGGAACAATGTCTTGATCCCCAAAATTGATATATTTTTTTTGGCTCTTTATGCAGGAGAAGGTTCTAACCATTGGCAATCTTTGTAAAAGAGGTATGGCTATCCCCAACATATGTTTCCTATGTAAAGAGAATGCAGAGAATGCTAATAACATCCTCCTACATTACCTATTTTCTATTTAAGTTTGGGTCTTCTTCTTTCAGTTGTGAGAGTTATGGTGGCTTTAGTCGAGTAATATCCAGGATTGTTAGTTCCAATGGGTTTGTCCCTCGGGAAATGCCTCTCTTAGAGTGCTCTGGAGTTGCATGATGCCTCACATTTCTTTGGGTCTATGGAAGGAGAGAAATAATAGGATCTTCAGGGATAGGGAGGCCTCACCTATTATTGGGGTGCATAGAATACATAACAGTATTAAGGAAAACCTCCTATCCTCTTGTCCCTCCCACAAAGGACAAGAGGATAGGAGGTTTTTCTTAATACTGTTCTGTTCAGGATTTGGTTTTCCTTAATATAATCACCAAATGTCTTTTGTCTAATGTTTTGCTTGGCTTCGATTTTTCTTTAACTTATTGTTTTCTTGATGTGATTATAATAATAATTTAGTTTAGATTTCAGTCTTAAGATATAAATCCAATAAAGTTTTACATAAAGTAGTTTACACAATTGAGGAAGGATATGCAGCAACTCCTTTAATGAAAGCATCCATTAAAACTCATAGTTGTTATTACCTCATAAAATATTATGATTACAAGATAAGCATAGGATGGGTTTGCTAAAAATACTTTAGAATCTTTCAAGAAAATGTGATTGGCATGGTGAAACCCTTGTGAGAAAAAGACCACACCAAAGAGAACAATGCTTGTGTTATTCCTTCAAATGGGTTACAAGAATACTTCTCTCTAAATTCCTCTAGAACTTTGTTACTGCTACAACCTACAAAACAACTTGTCTAACCTCCTACAAGAGTACAAAGAGTTTGATTTCATTGAATTTTTTCTTCACTTATTAAAATATTTTAGTATGGTCTAAATTCTAGTTCCCCATATCTCTTATAATGGGTTATCTCTTATAATGGGTTGTGTAAGAATCATTTGTTTGCTAGAAACATAACCCTCAACTTAAAATTGTACAATTTTTTTTGGATATTCCTTATTTAAGCACTCGTAAATGATGCAATTATAAATTAGTATTATACATTTGATTTATTTTTAATTTTGTATATCTATATAATATTAGCTTCTTAATTGATTCACTATTTTTTTGAATTTAATGATGCCTATTTTTTTTAATGGGTGTCACTTTTGCGTGATTAAAAAGAATGAGGTATTCACTAGATTTAAGTATTTTTCACTGAGCATTATCTTTGTTGTATTTTCTTGTCTTTTATGTCATCTATATCTTCTTATTATAATATTAAAATGATTTATTTTAGTTGGCTTAAGGTTGTGCTCATGTAATTTAATAATCTAAGACTTTAGTAGAATACAATTCTTAATATTTCCTATGCAACCTCATTTCTCAAAATCAAATTACAATACATATAATTTTAACCTATAATACAAATAATTTTAACCTAAGTCACAATTATAATTAAAATTAAATTGACTATTTCTATTTCAAAATTATATAACTTCAAAACTTGCATTTCATTTTTATAAAAAAATTAATAATAATCAACCAATTCAAACAATCATTTTTTTTAACATTTAAAAATAATAAAAATACAAAAAAAAAAAATCTTTGGTACTTCTCTTATTACATTTATCACTTCTATTACAATATTAAAATGATAAGTTTTACATGCTATTAATTTTTTGGAGATTACCTGCATAATATTTATATTCATCTTCTTTTTATCTATGATGTCTTGAAATTTATGCTAAAATTATATATATATATATATATATATATATATATATATATATATATGATTTTTTTCCAATTTTTTATTCTTTATTTATGACAAAGAGGATTAACGCTATATAAAAGTAAATGCAAGAGTACAAAGATTTACATGCTATGTCAAGATCACTTATTGATGAGCAATACAATGTGACTGATTGTCATATTAGTGCTCAATTACAATAACAGAGAAAAATATATCTATGCAACAACTGCAAAATGATTCTTCAGCTGATGTGACATTAGCTCCAAATTTTGCTGCTAATACTCTAGGCAATATAGATCCTAAACCAAGATCGACTGCATTTGGGTCAAGAAAATATTGATCCAAACTTACTCAACTAAAACAATACAAGATGCTCTATGACTTGAAACAATGAGGTACCTCTTGGCTTGTGGCCTAATTGAGAATTATGCTCATGATCAAGAATTTGGTTTTGAATTCATCTCTATTCAAATGTACATATAAAGATAAATAATTTTCCTTTACCTATTTAATGTTGAGTTTCTTTCTACAAATTACTAAATTATTTTGCCAGTTTTTTTGAAATTCCTCCAAATCCACCTCAAACAATTTATACAAAAGCATACAAAACATAATATCCAACTCATCTAATTTGAGGTTGTGAAGAACCTTCCCAACCACTATCTTCATTTCTTACTGATTTTTACTTAAATTTGTAGATGTTGAAGAGAGTAAAAAGAAGGGCGTCATGAACTCATACTAATGTTTCTACAATAACAGCAATTATTCCCAAAACCAACCTTTTTCTGATAAAACTATTGATTGAAAATTTTGTGAATGCAACAAAAAAGATAAGGAACCTGGTGGTAAACAGATTTGTCATTGTGTTCATTTATTTGAAACTGACCCTATTGGATCCATGAGCAGTGACGAACATTACAAAAGTTGGAGAGATTGGAGTAAAATCACAATCTTCCTCTGCATTTGAGACGGGCGACTCCCTTGTATGATAGGGGTATTCAGGATTTTTGTGTACTTTTAACTTGAAAGTACATAAAGGAGACAACATAGAACTTAATCAAGATAAATAACGGAAACCCTATTGGAAGTCATACGAATACAAAGTAGGATTCCATAAATGATAACAATAACAAAAGGGGTTACCACAAAATAGGTTAGTCACGCAACGATAATGAAAGAACTACAATTAACCTCAACACATGAAGATATAGGTTGTACTCGCGCATGCAAGTCAAGATACCATGAAATGATGTGCTTCATCAATATATTTCACCAATACATAAAGGGATTACTAATTCAACATACGAGAAATTAGTAACGATAACTCATGAATACATTCAAGACACACAAACTCAATGCATTCTTCATTATTCTTCTTGAAAATATACAAGCTCAAACACCCCTTAGTACAAAGGTATGAACATTAAAAGTTCTTATTTAGTTCCTCAACAAAATTTGCAGAGTTTTTCCTCTGTTATAAAAGTCTCCCCTTTACAAATGAAATAGCCTTGTCTTTATAGGCTTCCCAGAATAACCACCTTAGTAACTAACATTGATAAGTTATATAACTAACTCATTTCTATGCAAAAAAACCTTTAGTTAGTAACTACTTCAGTTTTGCGTGAATAAGGTCCACTTTCTAACCTTTAGTTACAATTAGTGAAAAAAGTCACATTTACAAAAAGAACCACTTGGAACATTGTAATTTTCAAGTTATGGATCTTGCTGAAGTAGTTCTCCATCATCATTTGCTTCATTCGCATTATGTTATTATCCTAAGTACCAACAATTGCAGTATATTAATGTTTTCACCATTGACTTAAAAGAAATATTTGCCCACAAATATATTGACTTCAAGAACACGCTCTCCAATTGCATCTACATCTGTCAAGCATTCTTTAATTTCATAACACATCTTTTCATAATCAGAAGGCTTGCATGATCGCATGATTGATTCTTTGCATTCATACATTGTGGATTCCATCAATCATGTTTTGAAGAATATTAATATTCATGTGATTGAAGTATGTGCAACCAACTTCCACTGAATAAGGCACACACAAAATGGTTCTAGAGTCATTCATTAAAAGAACTCGATAGCTCCACTGCAAAATGTATTTTACACGAGTCATGTTTCAACATTTTGTATTGCATGCTCACGGGAGCATTTACAATTATAACTTATCCTGAAAATCCTGAATTCTATTATGCTTTGTGGATGTTCATACCACGTGAGGAACTAGCAAAGGTTGTGACGTTCAAATCTACACTTTCCGTTTTGAATTTGCTTTAAAGATTTGAAAGCTTTTTCGGGAAATCCATTTTGTGTATATCCTGCAATTGTTGTATTACATGAGATGACATTTCTTTGAGACATTTTGTCAAACATGTCGAATGCACTGTCTAAACCTCCATGAGTCACCTGAGCATTTTGTTGAGTACCATGTGAAATGTTGATGCTCCTTATTCTACCACCCACGTCTCCGGTAAATTACATGAATATCAACCTTACAAAGCATTAACATTGCGTAGTATCTCTGATCATAGGAGTTGCTGGGTGGTGAACCCGTAGCGTGGCAAGGGGATTTGGAACTGAAATAGATGCTAGTGGCTTTGCTTCTATCTCTTCCCATCGATGCCAATACCCCTACCCAAGATAAACTTCAAGGGTGGTGAATTAAACTAGCGCTTCTTCGAGCGGATAAATATCAATGGGTACCCTTGCATATGCTATTGATGGTTTAAAATCAACTTATCTCAGAACATGAATAGGGGTTGCGAGCACTTAATTTGGATTTATTACTTCCATTGGATCTCGAACTACTGAAGCCCTTATTACCTATGCTAATTTTGTTGTCTATGTCTCCGTTTCTTGCTCTGGTGCCTTCTATGCCTTAGCCATGGGTGACATGGATCGTATACAACCAAAGTCAACTGAGAGTGGCTTTACATCTACCAATTGCATTTGCTGTAAATTTCTAAATACTTTGCATCAAATGTGTCCAATGTATATCATGCAGTCCTGGCATTATATAAGATTACATCAATTTGAGGTATTATGCTGAATTTTTCACTTACCTTGTCTATGCTCACATGATTTACATTTGTGTCTACCATATTATATTGTCAATCAGTTTCCAGCTTTGCCATGCTTCCATAGTTTGCAGTCATGTCTACTAGAGCAGTTGCAATGATAAAATTTTACGAAATGCCTCTAACTTTATGCTTTGATGAATCTTCATAACCTGTTCTTTCTATTTCATTTTTTTTGTGCATGTCTACAAGGGTGTTTGAAATTGCAGTGTCTGTCAAAACTTGTTCATTTAATATCATGGACTGCCACCTTCATTTATATATATATATATATATATATTGCGGGTATCAAGAAAACATGTCGAAATGAACAACATAGCTTTTATTAACATCTTGGTAATAAGGTTTAGAGCATCCACAAGATAACCATCACGAGTCATAAAGGACAACCATGAACACCAAACAAATCCTACGATGTTAAAATATATTCTAGAGTGCTTCATTGATTCAAAGATTTTGAAAGCTTGCATGCAAAATCCATTTTGTGCACATTCTGAAATCCTTTTTTTTCATTCATGAGGGGACGTCTCTCTTGAAGCATTTTGGTAAAAAGTTCACGGGTTCTGTCTGTGCTTCCACATTCTTCATACTGCGTAATTCCATGAGACTATATTTCATTTTAAAACTTTTTTTATATCTCTTATGGAGAAGGTAAAGAATGCTCAAAAATGGAGAATTTGTAACCTTCTTGATAAAGCGGTCCCACAAGGCTAGGAAATAAGGTTAGAAATGCTTCATTTTGGAGCATTCTTAACCTTTTTCTTTTTGAAGTTATGAATATGGGTTGAGAATGCTCGAAAATGAAGCATCCTTAACCTTCTCTTACAAACACTATGATCTTGACCTCAAAAACAATCGAACATGAAGGAGATCAAAGGGGAAATGGAAATGACGTTTTTAGATAAAATTCTCCCTCAAATTACCATAAATATTAAAAAAATTTAAAATATTAAATTATCTTTTGAAAAATAATTTAATATTTTAAATTTAATATGCAAACTTAGGAAAAATAGCCAAAACTTTCAAATGGTAAGAAATTAAGCTCTGAAATTTAAAGCACACATTTATGGTAGGGAAATAAGAAAAGGTAATAATTAATTCCTCATGAAAATACATAGGATGAGAGATTTTAATCATTTTTGGGCAAGGGACATCAAAATTTGAAAGTTTAATATTTGATAAAATATGAACTGGGTTCAGACGAAAATGGCCACAAAACCCATAATGATGCAAAGGACATGTATATGAAATTATTTACCTCAATTATTTGTAACTTCCAAAATTCCTCCATTTTTCATAATTTGACTGGCAAGGACCTTAGATCACATGCTCATTGTTTGCACATAGACACATATTTGGGCCTTCATTCAACATTGAGACTGATTTGAAGTTAAAATTTCAGGTATACCAAATATGGGAGAACCAACTAGCTATGACTGGGGACAAGGACTGCAAAGGACATAGGATGAACTGAAAATCTCTGGCTTGCAGTCTAGTGCACTATCCATTGGGCAACAGAGTCAAGAAGAAACAACATAGGGAATAGCTAGAGAAACCGGACACAAACCAAAAATGGGATGAACACAACAAAAATTCTAACTAAATTATGCACATAGTAGGCAAATCCCATCTCAAATCTCTCCATGATCTTCATACAAAACCATTCACAGGTTGACCGAACTAGGCACCTGTGCAGAAATATGGCGAGCGCCCATGTGACACCTATAAGATTAGTGAGTTGGAAAGATCAACATGTATAAGATGAGAAAAAAATTTGGGCAGTGAACCAAACAACCATCTCTCATCATAAATTTGCAGGCTCTCTTCAAGTATTGGGGTACCACTTTGAACTTCATTGACAATTTGTGAAATATTCTCAAACATACCCATATCCTCTATCTGAAGATCCCTCTGATAGTCTGGTTTACAATAAATTAATCCACAAATTGGACAACCTTCATATAGTCTATGATGTGAAGAAACTTGAGTAGACATAGCCATTGAATCATGTTCAAGAATATCATCTTGAAAATCATCTGTATAAATACACTCATCTAAAAACAAAGGATTGAGTTACACACTTTTACTATAGGAGAAGTCATCATTTGAAGCCTTCAAAACAACAATCTGAAATACAAACATTATGAGAATTAACTTCATTGATTTCCTTCATTAGATCATCCATTACCTCATTTATCTCTGCATTTTTGGTATAATTCCCAAAACTATCCCCTTGAATAAGGATGTCTTCTTGATCCAAATATTCAAAAGGAGGATTTCTTTAAACCTTGAATACTTCATAAGGCATAGATTGCAATTCCACCAAAATAGGGATATTTATTGATATACCTACATGGATTTCATATTCAACCCTCGCATAGATATTTGCATTACTTTTTGTGCTCTCTTGTCCCAATGATTCCTCTTCATCACACTCTTCATGAAATTTGAAAACTTTATACTCAGGTGACATGTATGATAAAGAGTGGATTCTCAATGGTTCAACTTCTTTCACTTGAGGCTGATCTAGAAATTTAGTAAACATCTCCATTTTTGAAGATAAAGAATATGTCTACAAAATTTTACTTATGCTTCCTTCTCCATTGGTCATATCCATACAAGATTGTTCACTAGGTATTATACCTTTGATTTCCTTGAAAAAGTTTTCATCTTCAACTGTCAGTGATGGATGAATGAGAATATCTTCTCCACGTAGAAAGTCATCATCATAAGACTTGAGACACCAAGTTGGAATGAAGACTATAGGGGATTCTTCTTTATGCATGTCTTCATCATTATTTTGAAGCTTCAGCTGCATGGATGTCTGAAAAGAATTTGAATCATCATCTTCAAGCTCTTTGTTATCAAGTTGACAGAAGACTTTTTCTTTTCTCTGACAATCTTCATAGTGCTCATGGCATTTTTCAATGCAATATTCTTTCTCTATCTCACTCACTTTTAGGTCTTTCTTTTGGCATGTATCCTTACAAGTAGATGTGACTTCATCTTCTTCTGCATATACAAATTCTAATGAGCTCCCTTCATTACTTTTCTCACAAGAATTTATTTCAATGAGAAAATGATTCTCATTCTCATCTTTTTGTTCAATCTTTTGCAGCATCATTAAAAGATCTTGATTAAAAGATCTTTGTATTGCATGCCTGTGGGAGCATTTCCAACTATAAATTCTAATGAAAATTATGAATTCTATTATGCTTTGTGGACGTTCATACCACGTGAGGAACTGGCAAAGGTTGTGACGTTCAAATCTACACCTGCTGTTTTGAATTTGCTTGAAAGATTCGAAAGATTTTTCAGCAAATCCATTTTGTGCATATCTTGCAATTGTTGCATTACATGAGATGACATCTCTTTGAAACATTCTATCAAACATGTCGAATGCATTGTCTAAACCTCTATGATTCACCTAAGCATTTTGTTGAGTACGACGTGCAATGTTGATGCTCCTTATTCTACCACCCGCATCCATGTTACATGACATGAATATCAACCTTACAAACCATTAACAATGCAGAGTGTCTCCGATCATAGGGGTTGCTAGGTGGTAAAACCGTAGCATGGCAAGGGGATTTGGAACTGAAATGGATGCTGCTAGTCGCTTTGCTTCTATCTCTTACCATCGATGCCAATACCCCTACCCAAGATAAAATTCAAGGGTGGCGAGTTAAACTAGCACTTCTTCGAGCGGATAAATATCAATGGGTGCCCTTTCATATGCTATTGGTGGTTTAAAATCAACTTATCCCAGAACAGGAACATGGGTTGCGAGCACTTAGTTTGGATTTGTTACTTCCATTGGCTCTCGAAATACCGAAGCCCTTGTTACCTATGCCAATTTTATTTTTATGTCTATGAGTTAGCATATAGCACACTAACCCTAAGGAAAGCAAAATTACCTCTTTTTTTGTATTCATTATTCTTGGGTTTATTCCATGACTGGAGGCTAAATCCTTGTGATAATATGCTCCCTCTTCTCTCTCTCTTGGGTGTATCCTACCTTAAATAAATTTCTCCTAATAAGGCATGTGTGAAATCTTTAACATTGGGGCATACACTCCGCTCATATTTTGCTCTTTGATACATAGAATTATTTAGTGAAATCAGCTTTGCTTTATAATTTTGGTATCTTTTTCTCAACTCATAGTGAGAGGACCTTCTTGATCTTCAGTTTTACTTTGTCAATTGATTTAATAAGATTCTTGGTCCACTGGGTACTTGGTGCATCTTGCCTCCTCGACATGGTAGAAGTCTTTCAATCTTGTTTCCTTGTACTTTACTAGCAGTATTGGCATATGCTTATACTCCCGCTAAAGTGGGGGATAAATATAGTGTCATAAAATTGTGACCCTTGCAATTTTCAACCATGTTAGTGTCTTCACATTGCCAATTTGAATTCCCAAGCTTGATCAGAGATCCAAGATTTTCTCAACCCCAAGAAACTCCACTTGTGCAGCCCTCTGCACTTCTTGAACCTGCTTCCTGTCTTGAGACAGGGGCAGGACTAGGGTGTGGTGCCCCTATCCCTCCTAGAATATGGGTGTGGCACCCCTTTTCTCCTAGGACAAGGGTGTGGTTCCCTTTTCCTTTCCCTATTTTGTCCTATCTTTGCATTGGACTTTGCATAAAATGGGAAAAACTTTCCCTGTGTCGGCCTGTGATGAAAAATCAGTCAATTAGTTAACCCTAATTAACAAGTATATATGTCAAATTTTCCCTCTCAATTTCATGAGTTCAAGAAGAAAAAAGTTGGATAAGCGAAGAGTGGGCATAAGTTCAAGAATTCAAGCATTCCATTCTGGCATTGAGCATTCTCAAGTCTTCCTTCAAGGCTAGGTGTTGCATTCAAGTGAAGGATTCAACCACTGAAGAAGAGATCCCTTTCAACATTCAATTTAATACAATCAAATATACCTACATTCTATCGAAAACCTCCCTTGAGGTGAATTACATTTCATTATTTCATTTATATTTACTTGCAAGTACTTTCTTTCATCATTTGGATAATTCCAAAACTGGGATTTGTCCTGAAGGCAAACCCCCAATCCCAACCCCTTTCCTTGTGTTTTCTATGTGTAGGTTGTAGGTGCACAACTCTATTTGCATATTCATAATCCATTTGGAGAGGCAGAAAAGACTTTTTTCATTTCGCAAATTTTTCAGAGGACAGTAAAAACTTTCAGCACGATCCTGACAACTTTTCATCAAATTCACAGGACAGCTTTGTCTCGTCATATTGTAGCCAAATATAGGTGCACAAATTCATCTCATGCTTCTATCTCAAGTTATAATAAGTTTCTTTCTACTTTTACACTTAGTCATACAACACATAACTCAATATTTTTTCATTCTAAAAGAGGGATTAGCTTGTCATTTCTATCCCATTGTCAATTCATTTAGTATTCAATCTCTTCCCTAAGAGATTGGATCTAGTGTATTTCCCCCTTTTTTAAATATAATATGCATAAATTATTTGAAGGTAAATCCATATTGAAACTTCCATCTCTCCTTAGAGTGAAGAAAATATTTCCTCTTGATCTCTTCATCATTCACATTTTTTAACCATTACAATTGCATCCATTAAAATGGCTCCTACACTTGGATAAACAAAGGACAAGTTTTTTATTAAATTCCAAAAACATTATATAGGCTTCTAGATTTTGATTCTTGCCTCTCTTCTCCAATGGAATTTTCTCCCTACGTTATGCAATCCATAGGGTCCAATGAGTTTTCCATCCTCCTTCAAAACACTACGAAAACACCATAAAGACTTACATCCTTCAATTTTGAGTCAATGTGGTTTAGATATTGTACCTTTCTACCTTTGTTGGAATCATGTTGAAATTAAAATCCTTTTACTATGAGATAAAGAATGTACCAATTAAGTAACAAACTATAGTTTGTAAAAGGAAAATTTGAAGAATAGAACAAAATGCATTCTAAACTATCTTCACTAATAAAGAAAGGGTTCAACAAGAGCTATCAGATTAATATAAGAGAGCCATTGGATATTGTATGGATAATGCTTCCCTTACAAAATAAAATATGCTCAAGTTAGAATTGGAAGAGATACTTTGCAGAGAATAATTGTACTGGAAACATACGTCAAGAGAATCTTGGGTAGCTAAGAGTGACAAGAGTACCAAGTTCTTCTAACATCTACAAAAGTGAACAAACAAATAAATAAATTAGAAATAATTCTCACTACTAATGGTTATAAGCTAGTCACACATAATGAGATTAAAGATAGGACCATAATTTTTTTAGAAATATTCTCTTGTTGCGAGAACATCAAGAAGATCTTCAAATTTCACCTCCACTAGGGTGCCTTCTAAAACTTGTAGATGAGAACCATAATAAAATGCTAATGGTGGAATTTTCCATTGAAAAGGTTACAAAAATTTTCTAAATGGCCTCGAATAAAGAACCTAGGCTTGATAGATTTGCCATGATTTTTTTCCAAAATTTTTGGTCTTTTGTTAGGAGAGATGTATTTCTATCCTATAAGAATAAAAAGGGAACAAAAAAAAGATAAATGATTTCAACACAACCCACATTGTCATCATTCCAAAAAAAATGCATCCATCCACATTTTCTAACTTTAATCTAACAACACTTTGCAACACAGTCTAGAAAAATTTTATAAAGAAAATTTCTATGAGACTATCAAAATTGATTTCATCTATCATCTCCAAAGAATAGGATGACTTTGTCCATGGTAGGGAGACTTTAGAAGGAGAAATAGTTGCGAATGAGATCCTTCTTTCTACAAATCTAGAAAATATTTTGTTAGTGATTCTAAATGTTGGCATGCAAAATGGCATATGATAAAGATAAATGAACATTCATCATAGACATCCTTTAGAAATTTGGTTTTTTTCATAGCTAGTGTAAATGGATTTTATCATGTATATCAGTAGCAAAATTTTTAGTCATAGTAAATTGTTATCCATGCCGGTTTTTCACTTCAACTCACAGAGTTTGTCAAGGAGATGCCCTTCCCCTTTTCTCTTCATTTTAATGGTTTAAGGGCTGAGTAGATCCATAAAAGTTACAAATGGTAATAAAATTTAGAGAGGTGCATTTCTATCTTAGTTGTTCCCTATTCCTTCACAAATTGGCTCTTCACATTTGACACTTTTCTCTTTGGGAAATCTTCAATGGATGAAGCAATTGCTATCAAGCAAACTTTAAACTCTTAGTTGGATGCTTTGAGATAGTCCATCAATAGAGATAAGTTGGGATAGTGTTTTTCTTCATAGTGGTTTCTCTACTTAAGCTAAAGTGGATGAACTTTGGATAGGTATTGTGGGAAGGTTACCTTGCATGCGTTTAACCAAAGAGGGCTCTATTTTCTATGTGCCTTCTTTGGTTCTAGTTTCTTCCAGTTGTTGGAGGATGCTACCCTTCTTGAGGATATTTTCTTTTGCCCCTCGCTCCCATTTTTGTTTGTTGTTCCTTGTTGGGTTCTTTCATATGGAACCTCTCCTTCTTTGTAGGTGTTGGGATCATTTTTTCTATGGTCCTTTGTTTGGAGCCCTTCCCCCTATGTTTTACTATTGGGAATCTATTCCCCATTATTTTTATTTATAGTTGGCCTATGGAGGTGGCCCTATTTGGTTTATTTGATAGCTATGTTGGTAATAGGTTGTCGAAAGCCTTGTAAAATTTGTTGGTTATTGTTTGTCCCCTCGGTTGGTTTGATCCTAGCCTAAGGGAGGTTATTAAAATAATAGTTCAAGGTGTTCCTAAACCCCTTCTATTTTGATTAGGTAGTCTCATTTTCTTGGGACTTCGATTCCCATGTTTTATGACTCCAATCAAAAGCCTCTTTTCAAAAAGGGGTTTTGTTTTTTTAGTGTTGTCTATATCATTTCACTACTTGTGAGCTCTTCTCTCTACATGCATCCGTGGAAGCTTGTTCTAGTGCAAGCCTATCCCATTTTTTCTTTTTTGTTAAGGTATAGGCATGTCCTTCTTTTATTAATAAAAATGATGTGAAAAAATGGAAAATGCACAAAAAGAGGAAGTAATAAGTCTTACAACTAAAGAGAAACAAAAAGAACAAGAGAAAGAATATGATCAAAATTATATGAGAGATTGGTGTGAACAAATAACGGATGCATAAAAATAAGAAGAAATGAATCGTTGAAACTAAAATGATAGAGAAAGATGTGTTAATGAGACAACATGAAGATAACATTATAACATATCTTATACGAACATCTCAAGATGGAAAATATATATCGAGAAGAATGAAAATAATGACAAATTCTAACCAATTGAATGAGATATAAAGACAACAAATACAAGTGTGCAATCGTAAGTATGTCCAAATTCACCATCAATCTAATGGGAATGTTGAGGTTAGTTTTGAAGGGATGAATTCCGTTACAATACATAGTGTGCTACAAATACAAAATGATAGAGTTCAAAATATAATGGATGTTGATTCTCAAAATCATATGGAAAATAATAATTCACGAAAGGAACTAACATCTCCACTAAGAAGATGAAGACAATTGGAAATAACACAAAATAGATGGGATCAAGGAATAGTTAATAGTTGAGATTACATTTTTGGTTTAAAAGATGAAATATCTGGTCAATTATGAAGTCCTAGTGTACATTTGAATAAATATGATATGCATCTTGATTTGTAAAGAATAATCAATTTTTCATTTAAATATAAAAGGTGATAAATTAATACTTTACATGTTGCACTGTGGATGCTACTAGCTTAGATATCTTAATACATATATCTAAAATATGTCAAGAGGTATCATTCTTGAGGCACCTATCAATTCTCAATAAAAATTTGTAATAGGTGCCTCGAGATTAATATCTCTTGGTGTATTTTAGATAGATGTATTTAGATATTTAAGGTAGTAGAAAACATTAAAGAAATATATACAATGACAACAAAGGATGGAGAGTAATGACATAATTACGAATATTAATATTAATAATAAACATTATATTTCAAAATAAGTATCACATAAAATTGATGTATTTATGCATCTAGTAAATAACATAATTTAAAAATAAAATAAAAATTTGAAGTAAAAATTAAATTGATATCTATAATATTTTTTAAATAAATGTATATATTTAATAGGATCATTCTTGAGAGAAAAAACACTAAGTAATAGATCTCCACCCTAATACATTAAAGATAGCTATGCTAAGTTTTATTTTAATCTATATTTACTGCATATTTACTCCAAGTTGGCTCCTCTAATCGCAATAAGATACTTCATTTAAAAGCCATATTCTTATCTTATTTATTTTTAATTTATATTTGTTGAGCATTTTTTGTTCTTATCCTAATAACGTACCTAATCTCAAAAACATATAATAGGGAGTGAGGATTATATGCTTGGAGGCTTGGGAGATGAAATGAATGGATAAAAAATTAATTGCAACGCATAAAGGATATGCAAGAAGGGGATGTATAACCTACCTTAGCCTATGAAGAATTAGGAATGTTCTTCAAGAGGTGTGGCCACTCTTGCAGAGGATTGAATATTTTAGTATAAAATATTATTTTAGATAAGCTAATGATTATATTTATGCATTAGCTAACAAAGATTGTAGAATTATGAAAGCGGAAATCAGGCATAATAAGAAAGAGATTTACAAATATTAACCCTTGGAACCAATAGATTTAGCTATATCTCATTGATCAGTCTTTCTAACAAGTTTTCTCCTTTGCAAGTTGTCATCCTTAGGAATAATGCTTGGTAACAATGATGCAAGGTTAAAGTATCAAACCTATATGTTAGATGTGGCATGTAGTAAGGATCCTAATATCTCCTTAAATTTTAACTTAATGATTTTTACCTAGGAATGATGGTGCTCAACTAGTGGCTTTGTCACATCAAAGGCCATGTATATCACTCGACAACATTAGGCCATCTTATGTCATTCTCACAATCCTTGTGAAGGTATTGGGAAGGATATCATATCATGGGATGCACTAAAATTGGGACCTTCAAAGAACTTTCTCTATCTTTACTAAATAGTTAATATTCCTCTCTTGTACAAAAGTATATTCCTCTCATACCATCACATCTCAAGGATTGTGTGGATGTAGAGAGGTGATGTTTTTGAGGAAACTAGGTGGCCATTCTTTGCTTCATCTTTTCTTTTGTAAATGTTTTTCCCTTCTTCCAATTCAGTTTATGTTTCTCAACCAAATAATTTCTAAGGAATCTGCAAATGTATAGATGTGGGGTTCTCAAGAATTAAAGGTTGCCAATGTTAGCTTCATCTCATTGCTTACATTAGGTGCTTCCTTTCACCATGAACCATGTAATATATTCCTGTTAACCTGATAATTTATGTTTCCTTCATTGTTAAGGAGTTTCCAACCTTAGGGGCCTTCACTCCAAAGTACATAAAATGAGTCTTCTCATGGAATTTCATAACGATATAAAGAGAAATTGTCACTGATATTATATAAGATGTAATTTTCCCTAAGGCCCTATGGAATATTTACCCTTCTCAAGTGGTATCTTTCTTTTTCTCAAATACATTTGATGTACTACAAAATTATTGTTCTTTGTTGCATTTGTTGTCTCAATTGCTTCTCATTTTTTGTTGATAATTTTGTAAAGGCTACAAAAAGTATGATTTGTTCTACGACAAGGGTCAATTGTGTGGATATTTTTTGAGGAAAAACTTGAATAAGAAACCCTAGTATATGAAGTTATCTCATACCATGAACATCAGCCTTGAATCGAACGACTGTAAATTTTTTTAGGGCAAAATTGGGATTTTAGGAGATCATTTATCCATCAAAGGCCACTCTTTTTTAACAACTCTTTCATGCACCCCAATGTCTTATGCTACACCAATCGAGTCATTGAAATATTGGGAATGTGCATCTTAAGGAAAGATTTAGAAAGGACTCCAAGGATTTCTTTATGCATTACAAGTTTGGTGACAAGTAGTCTTAGGGAGGAAAAGTAGATGGCAAAGGAGTAGGGGAAAAAAATCCTCTCTCTATTAAAAATTGGAGTTTTGTTTATCTCTGTTTATTAGGGGTATTATAGCCTATGGTCTCCATATTTTCATGTTTAACAAATTATTATATCCAGCATAGATATAGCATATTGGTCCATGGTCTTTGTCATCTTAATTTTTTAGAATCATTTTGTAGCTTACTAGCTGGTTAGGTTCAGTCTACATGTTTACCATCATCTATGTGGTTTCCCTTCTTGTAGTATGTTCTCTCCTCTCTGGGCACGACTGATTTCATTTTAACTTTTGTATTATAATGTTTATATTTTGAATTAATATACTAGTATTTGCTTCCTTTTTTCTTATTTTTTAAAAAAAATCTACAAATACATCTCATCCATTTTTTGATTAAAAAAGTGGGATAGGCCCATATACCATAACAAAATAAAAATTAAGATAGGATCATACAAGAAAAAGTCACCCTAAAGGCATGAAAAAGGGAAGAGTTCACAAGCAGTGAGACAACACAAACAACACCCAAAAAGGTAGACCCTTTTTATAAGAGAGGTTATTGACCCGAGCCATAATTGGAAGGAACCATAGTCCTGAAACCACAAGACCATCTAATCAGATAGATTAGTTTAGGAATTCACCCTGAATGATATTGTTAACAACCTCCTATGAGTTGGAAACAAACCAACCATAGGCCAAGCAACAACCAACAAATTTTGGAAGGAATTTCGCAACATTTTGCTAACAAGGCTATCAAAAATACCAACATGGGCCACCTTAATAGGTCAACTGTCAACAAGAACATTACGGAATAACATCCTAGAAAGGAGAGACATAGGGGAAAATTCCATTGAAAATAATCTAGAAATAAAATGACCCCAATACCTACATAGAAAGAGAGGTCTCGTAGGCATGAATCCAACAAGGCACCACACATGAAAGGGGGAGAAAGGGGTAGAAGTGGAGATCCTCATGAATGGTAGCATCCTCTAGTATTAGAAAGAATCTAGCACAAAAGAAGGCACACAATATAAGGATCCCTCTCTAGTTAAACACCCCCAAGGTAACCACGAAGAAGAGAAACACTTTGGCAGAAGGAGAGAAACCACCACGAAGAGAAAGACCATTTTGAAGAAAACATAAAAATCCCCAAGCACGCCCATCAAGAGGAGCCTAACTAAACACTATAGCTTCAAAATCCACCTCGATAGGATTGAACTTGAAGTAAAAAAAATGAAGTACCTTCAAAAGTTTTGCCAAGAGTAATTAACCCAGTAAGGAACCACACATCAAAGGGGGAGTGAGGTGTAGAATAATATATCCTTAATAATGGTAGCGCCCTCCAATAGCAGTAGGAACCCAACGCCAAAGTAGGCATGTAGCATAAAGAGCACTCTTCGGTTAAAACCCCCAAAGGTAACCAACCCTCAACACCAATACCAAGTCTGACCACTTTAGCACAAGAAGAATAACCACTTAGAAGAGTAACACCATCCTAAATAACATAAAAAAACCTGAAACATACCCATTAAGAGGATCATCACTAAAGGTCACTCAAAGGAAGAAAAAATGAAGCACCTTCAAAACCCTTGGCATGAAGGAAGGGACACAAAAAATCCAGCCTCCCTGAATGGAAGGAAATACTATCTCAACCAAGAGGCCCATGACACTAAAGGACACCCCCGTGTTCACAAGACAAGCCCCTCTCTATACGACCAACAAAACAAAATAGGAGAGTCCACACCTGAAAAAACATAAAGAATGTAAAAAGGTGACCAAAAAGAAGGGGCCACCACCAACCACAACTCTCCCATCACCGATCCAACCCCAGAGGAGCACATGAAAAGCATCAATAGATGCAAGATCACCACACGAACACTACAAGGCCAAGAGAAATACATAAGCCACAAAAGCACCATTCGAAGAAGATAAAAACATGGGGGGAAGTGAAGAGACATATAGCCAAAGGTAAAAACAAATCCTTAGCCAACAATAACACAAAAAAATATCAAAGCGGGAAAGGCCACCAATAATGGTGCAACACCCACCAACCCCCCAAAGTGGAGCAAAGCGTAGAAGAGGAATTCCACCCCCACTAATGGCTCACCTAGTGAACTAATGAAGGGAATCCTCTGATCATAGACAAAGGAAAAAAAGGGTTTGAGTAAATGAGATTCAAGATAGGGGCAACCACAAAATATGCGGCCACAAAACCCAAAAGCAAGGGTGAAAGTAGAAAACCAACAAGATCCACTTACGGACAACAAACCCATTGTACAAGAGGCAACAAGTTGCATGACATACCTAACCATTATCACATATTCCCTCTCCTCCATCCTTTAAATCATCCCCTATAGAGCTATTGCCTCAATAAACCCTAATGGTCCTTATCTACTCCATCTTACATAATACATTTTGTCCATGTCAATGTGTTAGATATTTATTTTACTCTTATAGGGCAAAATTGTGTTTTCACTATTCAATTGAATAATGTTTAAGATTATTGTTTACCCAACATTATGAATTTAGATCAATTAATAATGGAGCAAAAATCGATTACAACAGTTGAAGGATACACAGGACAAGGGGATATATCTAAGCTGCCTCAAGCTATGAAGGAGTTGATATTTGGAAAGCTTACATTTCAATCAATCTGGAGCTCTCGCATGGTTTGTAAGGAATGGAATTTTATTTTGTCTTCACAAAGTTTTCTGTCTTCGCTGTTCATCCGAAATCCATGGGTTCTTATCTGTGGTTAAGATGAATATAGAAATTGGTGCTGCATGGTCTACTGCTTCTCTACACAAAAATGGATGACTCTCCCTCTCTTTATTCTCGCAAATCCTGAGAGAGAGTATATAAGAGATTTCTCTTTATTCCTTACAACTTTTAATTTTTGAAGAATTTTTTTACCGTCAAACAAATATTCAACCAATTATTTAGGATCTACAAATTAATGGAACATTCACTACATTTAAACTAATATGAATTAATTTGTAAGTAGATTATGTTTTACTATTTTTTGTCTTTGATATCTTGTAATTTTCCATTAAAAGCAAGTTAATATTTTTAATAATAAATTAAATAAATTTAAAGAATTAAATTAATCTAAATATTTGAAAACTTATATATAATCCCACTTCCCATTGATACATTTTTATTGTTTACAAATTACCCTCTTGGTTTTCTATTTATATCTTGTAACTTTCACCAAACTAAAGTTAAAACAAGACAATATAATATAATATAATAATATTATTAATAATATATTAAATAAATTTTAAATAAGAAATTTAAGATAACACAATGGCATATTTAGTAGAGGTATTAAGAATATTATTCATCCGCTTGTTAATGTTATTTTTATGAATTCGTGTTTCTTGTATTATAAACAATTTGATTACATTGAATATGTTTTTCACTTGTGACACTATTTAGAAGTTCAAAATTCTTCCCTATATCTTTTATAAAGGGATTATAGGAATCATTCATTTGTTTGAACCATAAATCTCAACTTAAATTGTACAAAGGGTTTTGGATATTCCTATTTTCCTTTTTGATAACAAAACTATTGGATAGGACCAATCCCCTTCATTGTATATAATATTCAGACTAAAATTTAAAATTTTATAACTCTAACAACCATTTACTATTTCCACTTCTGATAATTCTAACATGAATACATAATCTTCCAAAAACACAAGTTTCTACATATTTTTTATTCCCAATTTTCTCTCATTTGTAAAACATGGAGGATATGAAAAAAATTAAAATAAAATAAAACTCTACAATTTTCTTCTTATCAATACAAGTTATCCAAATCAATACAAATTTAATATTCATTTTTTTATGAAATATAATCTATGTATGTAAAGAATAGGTAATGGAGATTTCAAAAGAGGCCAATTTTAAAATTGGGGTTAAACAGGTTATCCAAATGAATGTAGATTTGGGGTTAATTGGTTACTAAAATAAAATTTATGTATGTAAAGAATAAGTATTAGATTATTTCAAAAGAGGTTGTATTGTTGTAAATTTGATAGTTAAAAATTCAACACATTTACGATAGACATATTTTTTCTAGAATGTAACTCAATAATTTTTTTTAATTTAAATTAATATGGTTGACTGTTAATTGTGTCATTAAAAGGAATGGAACATTCACTAGATTTGATTAATTTTCACTAAGTACTCTCTATGTTTTCTTTTCTTGTCTTTCATATCATTTTTACCTTGTTATTATAATACTAAAATTATTTATTTTCACTAAGAGATGGGAAAAAATAAAATGTTTTTTTAAAAAAAAAATTTATTAGTACTTGTCATTAGGTTAGTATTATATAATTGTTTTTTCTTAACTGGCCATTATTCAACTATTAATATGTTTGATGAATCCTATAGGAGTTGAGAAATACAACCCCATAGTAGCCTGAAGATCTTCTGCAAGCCGAATAACCTATTACAAGGAGAAGCAATGAAAAGAAAAATAACCTCTAATAGGTCAAGAAACCCTAAAAAAGGAAAACCCTAGGTTTGCACATAATAATTAATTAAAATAATTAATTATATGCACCTAATGTTAGCTTAAGTGTAAAAAGATAATTGGAAACTTAAAGAATTAAACAAATAATGTTTAATTAATCAAGTAAAGACCCAATTACTCTAACACCCCCCCTAAAGCTAGACTTAGGGAGAAGCTAAAACCTAGAACAACTACTGAAAGCATGAAAGATGGGTCCCAGCAAGAAGGCCTGATCAGGTACCCAAATACAATGAAATCTCTATGAACTGGAGACAAAGCAGAAAACCCAGTGGGAAAAAACTCCTCTCCAAAAAGAGATAAAAGAACACGCTGAAAGAAGAAGAAGGAAGGAAGGCCTCATAAAGACCCCCCAAGGACAACTTCCTTCACCCCAAGCATAGAGCGCAACTGAAGATAGCGCGGTGATGCAAAAGGTTTCGTGAAGATGTCTGCAACCTGCTCAGAAGTGGGAATGTACTCCAGAATGAGAACACCATCCTGAATCAACTGATAGATGAAATGCATGTGAAGCTCAATGTGCTTCATCCGCTGATGCTCTACCGGGTTGCGGGAAATATGAATAGCACTCTGATTGTCACACCAAAGAACAGTGGGACTATCAGGAGGAAAACCAAACTAAGTCATCAACTATCAAAGCCGTAAGATCTCCTGACTAGCAAGCACAGCAAAGCGGTACTTAGCCTCTGTAGATGATAATGCATGAGCAGTCTTCTTCTTGCAAGACCATGTGATAGGACTAGAGCCAAGACAGAAAACAAAGCCGGAAGTAGACTTCCGATCAGTGACATCACCAGCCCAATCTAAGTCAATGTAGCCAACAATGTGTGGTTCCCCTAATGTATAATGAATGCCATGAGAACTAGTGCCCTGAATTTACCTCAAATTACATTTGGCAGCTTGCCAATGACTCTCATGAGGATCATGGGAGAAGCGAGAGACAAGACCAACCGCAAAGGAAATATCAGGACGGGTGTGAGTCAGGTACAACAAACTGCCAACCAACTGCCTGTAAAGTGTAGAATCGACTGAAGGAGTGGGACAAGCTATGGTCAAAACAACCCCTGACTGAAATGGTGTGGGAGCAGGCTTGCAATCAAGCATGCCGAAGTGCTGAAGCATGTCAAGAGCATACTTCTATTGGTAGAGAGAGATCCCATCAGAAGACTGAATCACCTGAAGACCAAGGAAATAGTGCAAGAGACCAAGATCTGTCATCTCAAACTGATCCATCAAGGCATGCTGAATATGTCGAGTCATAGAGGATGAGCTACCCGTGATGAGAAGATCATCAACATATAGCACAAGAACCAAAATGTCACCCTCAAGAAGCTGAATGTAGACGGTGTGATCAGAATGACTGCAGGAGAACCCAATGGAGAGAAAGAAAGAGTCCATCTTCTCATACCATGCCCGAGGGGCCTATTTGGGACCATACAATGAATGCCAAAGTCTGCAAACCAAAGAACTATCCTGCACAAAACCCTGAGGTTGTTCCATGTAGATTTCCTCCTGTAGATCCCCGTGCAAGAAGGCACTCTTCACATCCATCTAAAAAATAGGCCAATGCTGAGAAGCTACAAGAGAAAGTACAAAGCAAATGGTATTCATCTTGGCGAAAGGGGGAAATGTCTCGGAGTAATCAATACCCTCAACGTGTGAAAAACCCTTCGTAACAAGATGTGCCTTGTACTTATCAATAGAACCATCAGCTGCATATTTAGTGCGATACAACCAGCGACACCTAACCATCTTTCTTCCCTTAGGAAGAGGACAAAGATCCCATGTATGATTCCTCATCAAAGAAGAATACTCCTCCTCCATAGCACAATCCCAGTCAGGGTGACCTGTCGCCTCTGAAAACTTCTGAGGATCATCTGAAATAGCATGACTCAAAAGACTAGAACCCATTATGTGAGAACGAGTGCGATGAGTATGTGAAGGGTCACCAGCCAGAGGACCTGCCGCTGCAATAGTAAGGCGAGGCCACTTGGGCATCTGAGGTGGAGTAGGTGGAGGTGGGGATGGTGGAGGTGGGGATGGTGGATCATCAGAACCATCATCAGAATCATCCTCAAAAAGATCCTGAAGTGGTGTAGTGGCCGAAGTAAGCAGAGGAGTAGACACTAGAGTCGGGGTATCCACTGTGGGAAGACGCTCATCAAACTGAACATCCCGTCGAAATAGGACCTCTCTGAAATCAGGATCAAACAACCTGTATGCCTTAACATCCTCACAGTAGCCAACAAAAATTAGTGGTCAGCTCTTCCACTCCATGGCTTTCGTCTGAGCATCAGGAATAAAGGCCCATGCCTCACTACCAAATACCCGAAAAAAGGAAACATCAGGCTTGTCATGAGACCAAGTCTCCTCAGGAGTCATATGTCAAATAGCCTTGTGAGGCATCCGATTCTGAATATAGTTGGCACAATTGATTGCCTCAGCCCAAAAAGACAAATCCATGGACCTGGACTGAATCATACAATTCGCCATCTCCTGTAAAGTTCTGTTCTTGCGTTTAGCAACACCATTCTGCTGAAGGGTGTAGGGAACAGTAAACTGATGCTGCAAACCATGCTCAGTGCAAAAATCTCTGAAAGCCTTATTCACATACTCCCCCCCATTATCTGTATGTATTCGCCGAATAAAAATAGCCAGACTGCTTCTCGACAAATGTCTTGAAGATTCGAAATGAATCAAAGACATTAGACTTGTACTTAAGAAAGTACACCCATGTGCATCTGGAGAAGTCATCAATAAACGTGAGTACATACTTGGCCCTTGAAAAAGAAGGAGTGGGAAATGACATGAGATCACTGTGAATCAACTCCAAGGGTGCCAAAGCACGAGAGGCTCTCCCTTTCGGAAAGGGATCTTTGTGATGCTTGCTAAGAACACAACCATGACAAACACCATCAGTGCAGGAAATCTATGGGAGCCCAAGAAAAAGTGCCTGTGTACTCATCTACTGAAGATATCTGTAATTGACATGGCCCAATCGCTCATGCCAAAGCTTGCTCACTGAATCTACATGTGCTATGAGAGATGAACCTATACCCGAAGAGGGGTCAAATTCATCAAATTTGTAGAGACAAGATGCAGAATCCACACTACCAGAAGCCACAACCAAATCAGGGTCATGGAGGTCCCGAATAACCACATCATGTGGTGAGAACTCAACTGTCTTACCAGAGCCAGAGTGGCAAATTTGATAAATGGACAGGAGGTTCGTTGAGATGTCAGGGACAACCAGAACATCCTGTAGAGTACCCCCATCCAAAGAGGCAGAACCTGAACCCAAGACGGAAAGCTGAACTGAGTCACCCACTGCAATCTGTGAAATACCACAAAAGGCAAGAGAAGTAACCAACTGCTAAGTGTATGTCATATGGTGAGAAGCACCAAAATCTAGAATCCACGTGGACCCAAAGGTCGAAGCTCTAGCAGTGAGAGCATGACCTTTCCCTGTGGAAGGAGAAGATGCCTGAGGTGAGGAAATGTGATTCTGCTGCATGGCTTCCTCTAAAGCCTCTAATCGTTTCCAACACCTGGAAACTAGATGTCCATCCTTTCCATAAAAACTACATGTGTCTGATGATTTCTTCTTAGTCTTGGAGGAAGACTCACCAGACTGTGAAGATTTCCCTTGTTTGGGAGGAATAGGTTTTGAATCAAACTTAGGAGTAGGCTTGGAGGAATTCTCACTACCTGCAGAAGGCTTTTTCTGCTTCGGTTTCTGCTTCTGTTTATCTTTCTCCTTAGAGGACTGAGCAACCAATGCTTTGTTCTTAGAGCCTAAGAGCGTATCCAACTGAGAAAGATGAGACTGCTCACGAGAGAAGCGCTCACAAAAGACATCAAAGCTAGGCATGGTGAAATTAGTACCCAAAAAATCCATGGTGGAGTAGAAAGCAGAGGCAAAAAACTGAAAGGGACCTCGAAGCTTCGAAAGAATCAAATGAATGCACTCTGTATTAGTCTTGTTCTTTCCACATCCCTGAAGAATAGATCTGGTAGTCTTGAATTTGTTCAAAAAATCCTCAATAGTGGGAAAGGTATCCGGTAACAATGAAGTCAACTCTGCCTCAATCTGTAATGCCCAAATCTCATTGACCCTCCCGAAGAGAGAGTCAAACTTCAACCACATATCCCGAGGAGTAAGCAACTCATCAAGGTGAAACAGAAGACTATCGGAGACATGCAAAGTGATCAAACCCATGGCCTCATCCAGCTTGTTCTGGTACATAAGAACCTCATAAGGACGGTGAAGGTCTGGCTGAACCTCATCCAATGTAGCCCACAACCCTCGTGACCTGAGAAGCCTTGTGATGCGGGGCTTCCAGGTGTGATAGTTGTGTGAAGTCAACAACTCAATTGAAGGATCTGCCATGAGCACAAAGAAAAAAACTCTGCACCTACACCTGCTTGTTGGTTGTTTTTATTATGTGATCTTTCATAATAGATAGAAGATGCAGAAGGGTTTGTTTGTTTTGAGATTTTAGGTGTTCCTGATTTTTGAGATAAATGACAGAAAGTGAGAAAAAAAAACACCCCCCCACAATGGAGAAACCCAAACCCTAGTACATAGTACTGAGAAGGAAGTAGTGCATAAGCAAAAAAACTTCAAACTGATATCTCATGTACTTGGTGAAAATTATAAGAAAAACAATAACAAATATGAATAGAGCATGCTGAGAGCTTTCCAACGCCTATTCGTTTTCAAAAAACGGAGTCCATTTGCCCATTCTATGGCCCCGAAAGTGCAAAAAAGAAGCCCGACTCTGACTAGTAAAAAAAAAGTCAAACAACAAATCCAGGAAAAAGGTCCACCACCACGAGGTCCGGCTCAGAATCACCTTTCCAATGCCTATTCATTCACCAAAATCCGACTCCGGATGCACGATCTAGGCCCAAAAAACCAACCCCCTCTCAAAAGGACTAGAGAGGAGGGGCTGGTGGTGCTCCGAGCGGAGGTGGCGCGCGGGCTGGGCAGAGGTGGCACGCGGGCTAGGCAGAGGTGTTGCTGGGGCGGAGCAGCGCAACGGCCGAGTGGAGGTGGCGTAGCCCAGCGGAGCGGAGTGCAGCCGGGCGGAGGTGGCTTGCCGGAGCGGTGGCAAGGTCTTGCTGGAGCATCGCCGGAGCGGGTCTGTGGTCGCCAGCGATGGGAGGTTACGGCCAGTGGGAGCCTGTAGTGCCGGAGTTGGAGTAGAAGCCAGCGGGCATTGCCGGAGCCAGAGCCGGAGGCTTGCGGCACCGGATGGGGCCGGCCTGAGAGGTCTGTATGGCACCGGCCTGTCAGGTCCGGTACCCTCAAAATTTTGATAAAATTTTTTTTTTTTTTGGTTTTTGAAGGCCCTTTATTTTTATTTGTTTGATTTTTTTTTTTTTGAAATTTTTTTGAAAAATCAAAACAATTCGGCCTGCATGCCGTAAAAAAGCAATTTTTTTTTCTTCAAATTTTTTTTTCTCAATTTGCGTGCCAGGGCTGTACGACCTGGTTTGGAGAGAAAAAAAATCACCCAGATGCTTAGGGGTCAAAAATGGACAAATTTCATATGACTGTAAGGGTTTTTGGGTCTTCTGAGCACAATGGTGAGGTCCATTTAGGCCCAAAGTGCTCAGAAAAAAACCTTAACCCTAAGCACACAAAAAAATGCCTGAAACCCTAGATCTGCTTCAAATGCAAAATTCTCAAAAAACAGGAACAGGTAGCTGCAGATCTGAGCTCTGATACCATATAGGAGTTGAGAAATACAATCCCATAGTAGCCTGAAGATCTTCTACAAGTCAAATAACCTGTTACAAGGAGAAGCAATGAAAAGAAAAATAACCTCTAATAGGTCAAGAAACCCTAAAAAGGGAAAACCCTAGGTTTGCACATAATAATTAATTGTATGCACCTAATGTTAGCTTAAGTGTAAAAAGATAATTGGAAACTTAAAGAATTAAACAAATAATGTTCAATTAATCAAGTAAAGACCCAATTACTCTAACAAATCCACTATCTAAATGTAAATTTTGAGGAAACTTTTAATTTTTGAAGAGTTTTTATTAATATGGTTTAATTTTACAGTTTTTGTCTTTTATATCTTGTAATTTTCCACTAGATGCAAGTTAATATTTTTAGTAATAAATTGAAATTAAAAGATTAAATTTAATCTAAATATTTGAAAACTTGGCGCGAGGGTTTTGTCCTGCTCTGCACTGCTTTGTTAAGCGGTTGAAGATGGAGATGATGATGCACAACTACTTCAAATGGATATGATGCCCCCTCTTTAAAAAAATTGCTACCATTTCACTCGGATTGATACCCGCGCAGCTAGGTCGAACAGTAATCTGCCTCGCAAAATCATAAAGAGTTGCTAGCAGAAAAAGGGGATGAACAAAGTGCTCGAAATTTGCAGGGCAACCTTTTCATACCAAAAAGAGGCCTAAAAAATACGTGCACTCCAGACAGTTTGAGAGAAGCATCTTAGTTGGTCTTTTGCAGGGATTTGCGATATATTCCAAGAGAAACATAACTGAAAAGGAACCGATATTATGAACAAAAACTGGATCTTTAGAGGGTTTTTACAGAGCCAAACACCGAGAGGTTAGGGTTTATGCAGAGCTGCTCATCATGAGGGCCAGGGTTTGCACCACTGGTTGATTCCTTGTGGCATTCACTCAAAGACACAGCATGCTGTCAATCCCTGTCTTAGCACAGCCAGAGCTCGCTCACCAGGGAAGTATTGAAAAAGTTAAAACTTGGAGGGAGATTGAGGTCTGCAAACCTATCTGCGAGTTGGTCGAGGCAACCGTGGTGACGTGGACACCTCGACATCTCTGTGGAGGGGTTAATTCTCCTCCACCTAGGTTTGAAATTCCTATCCACTACTCTGTTTTCCCATTTTTTCTTTCCTTCTATTTGCAAATTTAATTCTGCACTTCATTTAATTCGCAACTCCCCCCACCTACCTAGTCGCTCGTGCGGCTTAACCTTTGGCTTCCTATGGAACCAGAGTCAGATGGAAGTGCCATTAATGGCCCTAAGTCTACAGATCAAGCTAAATCTCCGCCAAAAAAATCTTTTGCCGAAACCGTCTCCCTACTTGCAAATGGAGTCAACCCTAACGCACGATTTTCTAAGGCTCCTGGCAAAGAATGATCTGGTGAGGAAGGTAAGTGCCCTAGCACTATCTCAGGTTCCTTCTGCATTTCGCCCAATTTCGAAATGTTGAATGAAATTGCCTCGGGAAAGACTAGGTTAAGTAATACGACCATTTTCTTTGCATGTGTTGATGTTGAGAAATGTCCACCTAGGAAATTTTTAGACGACTGGTTTCATAACCTCTAGAATTTAAAATTACGGCTTAAAATATCATTTTGCAGACAAATTCAAAAGGGTCTCTACCTTATTTTATTCAATTCTCACGAGGCTCAAAGGGAGGCACTAAAGCGTCAATACTGGACAGTGGGAAATACTTCCTTCCATGCCCTAGCTTGGTCTCCAGAGGCGGTCGGTGATGAGGTTCTCGCACTGTCCTCCCCTAGGTGGGTCATCCTCAAGGATGTGCCCCCCTTCCTCTGGTGTTTTCTTCCACAGTTAATGGAACCTTTTGGAAAAACGATCTGCATTGATGAAACGACCCACATCGTCCCTAACCTGGATGCCAGAATGCTTGTGTTGATTAAGCCTGGGATTGATATCCCACTATCTTTAACCCTAAATGTCAATGAAGAAACCTTTGTCTACCCTATTGAAGTGCTTGGAGGATTAAATGCATGCTTTCTTTGCAAAAAAGGAGGGCATCTTCGGAAAAATTGCCCAATCATTAATCGCAGAAATCATAAACCCAACATTAACTCAACTGATGCTTCCACAAACCCTAGAACCAAGATTTTTCAACACTCATCCACCCTGCTCCCTGCTAACAAAGAAGCTTCTATTCAAACCACAAATTCTTAAGAATTAAAACCCATGCACATTGATCACATGCCCCTTGTCTCAGACCAACTCGGTCCAGCCTCTAACCCAACAATTGGTCCTTCAGAATCACCCTCTGACTGTTTTCAGTTGGTCACTTCTAGGAAGCGTAGGAGGAAAATTAGCAACCTGAATGCCCCAAATCAAAACCATCCTAATATCCCAACTATCAGCCAAGGAACGGGCATCTGCAATTACCCCCTCCCTTCAAGTTATAGCTCACCCGCTCCCACTTGAACCCTGGTGAACTCTGTTGTAAAAAAAATGGTTAAAAAGCTTGAGAACCCTAGTCAAAGTGCTGATGTTGCTAGCACCAGTGATAACCCTGCATGTGTGATGATCAGATCTGAAACCCCCAAGAATTCAGACTCCTCATCACCTGCAGCGCTTACCCCTAAAGTTAACATCACCAACCCTTCGACTGCCTCTATTCTCAAAGAGTTAGAAGATAATCATGTTATTGAAGTAATCTATGCCAATAAGGGTCTTGAAGAAATTAGGTCTAGCACAGTGCTCCTTGGCTTTCCAGACTCCTAGATGTTTGGGTCTGACATAGGAGTTATTGCAGCTACTAGGAATGAACCATCTGATGTTAGTGAAGATGAGGATGACCTTATGAAAGGATCCTCCTTGACTAAAAAGAAAGGTAGGCCTATGGGCTCCAAGAATAAAAAGAAATCTGGAGATCCTTGCGGTCTCCCTAGTTGAACCTCTTAACCCTCCTCTCTAATGAAATACATCTCTTGGAATATTAGAGGCCTTGAGTCACTTGATAGGAAGTTTTTCATCAAAAGTTCTCTGAGCCACCACAAGAACATAGATTTCTTGATGCTGCAAGAACTTAAATCCGTGGGTTTCCATCTTGACAACTCACTTAACTTTATCTGGAGAGATGCAATCAAAATCTGCACCAACCACTTGAAAGGAAAGGGAGGAGTTGGCATTCTTATCTCCCCTAAGTGGGAAAGCAACATTAGGGATAAAGGGATCTCCCCATGCAACAGAGCAGCCTAGGCTACCTTAGATATTAGGGGTTCCAGCTTTGGCATTTTCTCTATATATGCACCTAATGACTATAAGGAAAGAGTGTCCCTTTGGATCTGGCTAACTTCCCTCCCAAATATCCCTTGGATAGTGGCTGGAGATTTCAATATGACTGAGCATCAAGATGACAAGGCTAGGGGACTTCCTTTTGAATGGAAAAATGTAGAAAAACCTCACTGGGACAAACTTAAACAAAAACTCTAGTTATTTGACCCCCTCGAGGGCACTAAAACTGCTGCTTCTAACCTATGGTACACTTGGTGCAACTTTCAACAAGGTCCCAATCGTATTTATTCTAGACAGGATAGATTTTATGTTAACAACGACTTCTTCTCCTTCTCTCCTAACCACTTGGGGAGTGCAGTTGTTGTCCTGCCAGTTACCCTTTCTGACCATTTCCCTATCCTTGCAGTCATTAACACTAGAAATGCTATCCCCATCAGTAGCCCTTGTAGCAAGAAATTTTTTCTCAAAACCTCCCTCCTCAAAGACCAAGATGTTGTAGGTGCCCTTAAGGTAGTCAGGTTCTTCAACCTTCAGCCCTAGCCTCCCCAATCCTGCACTCTCAGGTGGACAATGAATGTGAGCTCCTGGCAGAAAGTACTCCAAACCATTGCCCAAAAGAAAGCCAAGGACTCTAGAGCCATGGAAAAAACTCTCACCCATCGCCTCCATTCCCTAGAGCAAGATATTCAGACTAACCCCTCCTCCCCTACCTTGGCCAAGCACATTTCTAAAGCCAGAGATATCTTCAGAAAGCACCAGTAGGTCAAAATCAGGGGAGCCTTCATTAGAGCTCGCAACCACTGGCTCCAATTTGGAGATAAAGGCTCCAAAATCTTCTTTAACCTCCTTAAGCAGAAACAAAATAGAGAAAAAATTGATAGAATAACTGTAGACAACAAGGAACTCCTAGATCTCAATGATATCAAAGAGGCCTTCAAAATGTTCTATAGAACTCTCTTTACCTCAGAAGATAATGAGGCCTCAAAAGAGGCTCGACACAAATGTAGTGCCATCATCCCTAAAAGAATCTCTGAATGGGTCACGCATGACCTCTATGACATATACAATGAAGTTCTTGACAATGGCACCCTGGGGGAATTCCTAAATAAAGGTATTGTTAAACTCATCCCTAAAGAAGAAGACAAAGCACTCATTAAGAACTGGAGGCCAATCACCCTCCTCAACATCTCCTACAAAATCCTTGCCAAAGCCTTAGCTACCCACCTTGAAAAGATTCTTCCAAAATTCATTTGCTCTACCCAAACTGGATTCATTAAAGGCAGATACATATTGGAAAACCTTATCACTAGTTGGGAATCCATGGAATGGGCTAGAACCTCTAACCAGGATGCTACCATGTTCCTTGTGGACTTTGAAAAAGCCTATGACAGAGTCAAGTGGGATTTCGTCCTCATGATGCTCTGAGCTTTTGTCTTCCCTAACGAGTTCTGTGACTACGTCCAAATTCTCCTCAAAGATGCTTCTGCCATGATTGAAGTTAATGGAACCCTATCCCAACCTATTCCTCTCTCTAGATCCATAAGGTAGGGCTGCCCTCTTGCCCCTGCTCTGTTTGTTATTACCTCAGATGCCCACTTTTATCTCCTTAGAGATGATACTCTATCTCCTAGAGTCCATGGCATCGTGCTGTCAGATGACTCTGAGCTGCTGAATATCCAATTTGTTGATGATACCTCTCTTTTCCTAGAGCTCTCTAGGCAAAAAATCGATTCCCTCAACCTAAAAATTGACACCTTTGGTAAAGCCTCTGAGCCAAGATCTCCAGCTCCAAATCTATTTTACTTGGCTGGAAGGATGAACCTCCAAACTAGCTACAGCAAGATGGGTACTCATGGGGAGGACCCAACATGATTGTCAAGTATATCAATATCCCCTTTTCTATTTCTCCCTCTCTTCAAGACATGTGGACTTGGGTGAAGGAGAAAATTTATAAGAAGCTCAACAAGTGGGATAATAGGATCCTCTCCCTAGCAGGTAGGGTTCAAGTATGTCAAAAAATCCTCTCCTCGTACAGTATCTACTACTCTTTGGTTTGGATGTTCAACAATTATCAAATTTATGAAATTCAAAAGGCTATCAAATGCTTCCTTTGGTCTGATGGTAAGGGCAAAAGAATGGCCCATGCGGTGAAATGGGCCTGGTGCCACTTAGACAAAAAACTTGGAGGTTTGGGCCTTAAGGATCTTAAGTTGCAAGGAATCTCCCTTGCTGCCAAATGGATATTTCATGCACTAGATGGGCAGGAACCTTGGAAAATTCTTATTAGAAACAACATTCAAAATGGATTCCCCAAGGCTGCCAAATCATGGCAAGCCCTCCCACTCAGTGATCTACTTGTCGGAAGTTTCTCGGTGTCTGTCCAAGGCACCTGGGTCTTTAAGTCCATTTGGAAAGCCTCGGAGCATGTGCATAGACTTATTTGCAACTCTAGCTTTGATTGTGATAACACTATACATGGTGAAAGGTTGATATGGTGGAACCTCCACCATAATTCTAAGCCACTCGCCTTAACCTAAGGCTGTTCTACTAGATTTTGGCATAACAAGGGGATCAAGTATCTTATAGATAGCTTGGAAAATGACAACATCATCACCTGGGAGGAACTTAGTAGTAAATTTAATCTCCCTGCTTTGCATAAGAGGACCTACAATATGATGAGGAATGCCTATAACACCCTCAATCTCCCTAAGAACACTCATGTTGACACCCATAGGTACCTCTCATTCCTTTGGAAGGATGGCTCCTCCCTCCCAAAAATTAAGTCCAAAGTTATCTACAACTTGCTTAACCAGGATACCTCTGTGATCGACCATGTCAACACCCTATGGAATGTCCACCACAGCCCCACCGCTTGGTATAAAACCTTTGAGAACCTTTGGAAATCCCCCAACCCCCCTAAGATCAAGTGTTTCAAATGGCAACTCTTACTGGATATATTGCCTATTAGGAATAATGTAGCTGCATATGATCTTTGTTCTGTCTGCAATAAACTTGAGTCCACTCGACACATCTTCCTTGACTGCCCTTTTGCTAGGGAGATCTGGTTAATGTTTGGAATATCCATTACTGAGCATGTCTTCACTTATGATATAGTTACTGGTTCCGTCCATAATCTTAAAAATGATGCTAACTTAATTTGGCAAATTTTGTCTTCTTTTATCCTCTGGTTTATTTGGAAACTCAGAAATGAGGAGAAGTCCCAAGGTAATGCTAGGGAACTTATTGGTTTTTAAAAAAAACTCACACACTATAAGATTGTTGTGCAGGTTTGCTTCCTGATGAATGTCAAACGAAACAAACTCCTACGGTTCCTCAAAGAAGGCCGAGCCACCATGTTTATATATGAGATGCAAGATGGGTATGAATGGGCAAGGATCATAGAAAATCAATCCACCTTTGAGAGTGTAGTTAAGAAATTGATTAAAGAACTTCAAGATACCAGAGCTCCCACTTTCAATAGGGTTGACATGTGCATACAAATCATGGAAACAAAGAAGGTGGTCTGGATGGAAGGACCACAGGGGTGGACCACATGGCTGGAAGACCAGGATGAAATCCTCCTCTAGTTCCTTATGGCAGCAAGCATAACTTTATTTTGGAGTTTTCTTTTAGTGCGTTGTATATGACACTCGTCTAGTTCTTTTTGGTTTCACTGTTGAGGCCCTGCCTCCCCTGAACTCATATGTATAACCATCTTTTTGGTCTCTCGATTTATAATATAAAAAAAATATTTTAAAACTTGTAAATATAATCTCACTTCGCATTAATATATTTTTATTGTTTACAAATTACCCTCTTGTTTTTGCATTTATATCTTGTAGCTTTCAGAGAACTAAAGTTAAAAAAAAACAATATAATATAATATAACAATATTATTAATAATATCTTAAATAAATTTTAAAAAATAAATTTAATATAACACTTACATATTAAATTTAATATAAAACTAATATATTTAGTAGAGGTATTACGAATATTATTCATTGTTAATATTATTTTTTATGAATTCGTGTTTCTTGTATTATGAACAGTTTGATTTCATTCAATATGTTTTTCACTAAGTTCTTGTTAGTTGGTGTAAAGCTTGGTCCAAATTCTACTTCCCCATATGTTTTATAAAGGGATGTGTAGGAAACATTCATTTGTTTGAACCATAACCCTCAACTTAAATTGTACAAAAGGTTTTGGATATTCCCATTTTCTTTTATGATAATTAAATTTATTGTATAGAGCCTAAAAATAATTCTAACATGAATACATAGTCTTCTAAAGCTAAGTAAGAAACTATTTCAAAAACACAAGTTTCAAACCTTTAGAATCGCTTTCCATCTCTTCATCATCCGCAAGGCCTTCTGTTTCATGTTTATTTGTTGAGTCTACTTCTCTAGGCCTTCCATCATGATATTTTTATTTTTAGCATGCATAAAGGATGTAATTCTCAATTAACATTATGCATTTGATATTTTTATTTTTTATTTTTATTTTTTATTTTTTTTATTTTTATTTTATTTTTATTTTTATTTTTATTTTTATTTTTATTTTTATTTTTATTTTTTTGTTTTATTTTATTTTATTTTATTTTATTTTTATGTTTTTAAGAATGGGACATTCATTAGATTTGATTAATTTTCACTAAGTACTTTCTATGTTGTCTTTGCTTGTCTTTCATATCATTTATATCTTCTTATTATAATATTAAAATTATTTATTTTAGTTAGCTTAAGGTTATCCTCATGTAATTAATACTCTATCACTTAGGTGGAATATAATTCTTACTATTTCCAATGCAACTGCATATATCAAAATCAAATGACAACACATATAATTTTAACCTTCAATGTATATAGTTCTAAGTTACAATTATTAATTAATATTACATTGACTATTTCTATTTCTTAGAAATTATTTAACTTCAACCTTATGATTTCATTTTCATAAAAAACATTATTAATAATAAACTAATTCAAACAATCATTCTTGTTCTGAACATTAAAAAATACTAAAGATACAAAAGTTTAAAATCTTAGGTACTTCTCTTATTATATTTATTACTTTTATTACAACATTAAGACAAGTACATGCTATTAATTTGTTGGAGATTATATGTTTCTTTTATTTCCTAGATAATATTTTTGTTCATCTTCTCTTTTAAGTTTCAATTAAATATATATTGATCCGTAGATTAAAACATTTTTATTTTTTATTTTTTTTTGGGACAAAGATGATTAACTCCATAATATATTACAGTAAGAGTAGAGTACAAAGATTGGCATAATATGTGAAGATCTCTTACTATTTAGCAATACAATATGGCTGATTAACTGTCATATTTTAGTTCGATAAAAATAAAAAAGAAAAATACATATGTTGCAAAAATTACATAATGATTCATGACTTGAATCTATGACTTAAAAATATGAGTTGCCTCTTGGCTTGTGGCCCAATTAAGAAGTATGGTCATGATCAAGTATTTGGTTCTGAACTCATCTCTATTTGAATTTATAGTTAAATATAAATAGTTTTCCATTAACTATTTTATGTTGAGTTTCTTTATACAAATTGCTAGATTATTTTTCCATGTTTTCTTAGATTCATTCAAATCCACCTCAAGCAATAATTCATAGAGAAGCATACAAAAAACAATATCCAAATCATTTAAATTGTGGCTATGAAAAACTTTCTTCGCCACTGTCTTGATTTCTTACTGATATTTATTGAAATTTGCAAATATTTAAGAGAGTAAAAAGAAGAGAGTGATGAACTAATGTCAATATTTCTACAATAATTGCTATTATTCCTAGAACCAACCTTTTTTCTGATAAAACTATTGATTTAAACATTGATGAATGCAACAAAAAAGATAAGGGAGATTTTTAAGAAAGACATCTACTACAATGATGTGTCTAGTTTTAGTTTGAGTAGTGACACTCAACGATTATTTTTTTTGCCTAAGCCCTTACTTATTTTAACACGAATTTGTGAAGCATCAAACACAACTCCAAGTGGATACCCTAACATTTTCATAAAATTTTCTAAGGTTTTCAATACTTCTAGAGGAATTTAAACAACCACCCATCTCTGAACCAATGGGCATATTCAACTGAGCATTGACATTAAATGCAGAAGAAAGAGAAGCATGAAAGAAAAAAAATTGTTGTTCATGAAAAATGCTATGTGTTAATCTTTTTATTTGCAATTGAGTTTGGGATACTAATTCACAACTCAAGGATTTTTATCCACACTCATCAACCCTTCATGAACTAGAATCTATATTTAATTGTCAGCCCAAGAACATGAACTTGAAATGAGCCATCAAAATATATGCACTATGGAAGCCTTCTAAGCTATTGTATTAGTTGTGGATAGAAATAAACTCAAAACAACAAACTGAATTAAAAAGATAAGAATGCTAGAAATAAAACTAATTACACAATAGTGACAGTGTTCACGGGGTTTGGGATGGTGGGACTCGACGTATCTCGACATGTGGAGGGTCCCAAATCCTCATCAATAGATTTTTCACCCTCATTGGGGTGAAACCAATTGCGGTCAGGTCATTTTTGATCCAGGCTTAAAGGTAAAGCTATTTCTCATGTTCCTCACAAAGTGGACCCTAGCTCGGGTACTTGCTCGATTTTCATATCAGACTGCATTGTCGAGAGAAATATTTCTAATATGGAGTCGGTTCTAGTTGGGAATTTTGTTGGCCCCTACCCTAATATTGAATCGGTTGGGGAATGGGTTGCTCAGAAATGGAAAGGGAAAGGTCAGATTGATGTGGTGGCAATGGGTAATAAATTTTTCTCCTTCTCCTTTGTATGTGATGAGGATCTTAGATCTGTCCTTGCGGAGGGTCCTTGGATGTTGGGTAAAACCACCCTTGCCTTAAAGAAATGGAAACCTAGTTTTAATCCTGTCTTGGGAGTGCAATGAGGCACCCATTTCAGTCTATCTTCTTGGACTCCCTTTGGAGTACTGTGATGAGGTTATCTTTGTAGGTCTAGCGGCTTGCTTCGATGAGATTCTATCGGTGGATGTGATGACTGTAGTGAAAAAGAGGCTAGTTTAGTGTCGGTTGTGTGTCAATGTAAAACAAGCTGCTGATTTACCATCTGATATCACACTCAGCTCAAAAATTGTCTTATGGGTGCAGAAGGTGGAATATGAATCTATTCCTTTTGCTTCTTTTCACTATAAAAAAGTGGGTCATTGGGTGAAGTAATGTTCAGCTAAACCAAAACCAAAAAAGATCTGGAAAAAGAAAGTTGAGGGTCAGGGTAGCGGCTAGAACCAAGAGGCTCCTCCTATGGGGGAACTTAGTGATGCATTGTAGAAGAAAGAATCTTCAGATGTGCCAGATAAATAAAGCTCGAATGGGAATGTTAAGGAAATGGTTTCTATTCCACTGCAGGTTGACCCCCAGGTTAATATTGAGGATTCTGTTCAAAAGGATAATGGGGTGACTATAGAAACACCCATTCAGTTGGTTATTGATATGAGTAGGAATATGGAGTAGGATAATCTTGAGAAAGTTGATGGGCAGACGGTGATTCATATCCCTATGGATATTTTAGAGATATCTAATCCTTTTACTCAAGTCAAATCCAGGAATCGAAGAAGGAGTCCACCATCTCCTATTACCAATGTCTCAACACTGGGAGCTTTGGGTATCACAACTAGAAAACGACAGGGGATGGATTGTGGGTATGAACCTAAAGGGGTGGGAAGACTACCAAATAGTGTATGCAGGGATAGGCTAGCTAAAGCCACTATTGTAGATGGAGTTTAGAGAAGTGTTTAGGATGTAGGGATTGGATCCCCCTCCCCTATCAAATGAAAATCATCTCATCAAATATTAGGGGGCTTAATCACCCCCACAAACATGATCTCCTTTCCAATATTGTAAGAGATCATAAACTAGATATTTGTCTCATTCAGGAGACAAAGATGCCTTCTAGCAGAGTGGAGGGAATCAAGTTAGCCATTTTTAAAGATTGTGTTGTTCATTGATTTGATGTAGATGGAGCCCTAGGTGGGTTAGCCACTCTATGGAACATGAGGATCCTTCGAGGTATGGTAGTTCTTACTTGTGCTAATTATATTGCTACTAGATTCACTAGTCTCAAGGATGGTTATTCATGGATTTTATCTAATATTTATGCCCCCAATGGGATAAGTGCCAGGAGAAATCTTTGGGGTTCCTTGAGTTAGGTTAGACTTTCTTTCCCGAATGATAGATGGATTCTTAAGGGGGATTTTAATACTCGTCTTTGTAGCAGAGAGAAAATGGGTGGTGCTCTAATCTCTAAGGAAACTAAACAAGATCTTCTTGATATGATCAATTCTCTTTGTTTATTGGACTTGGGTCTTATTGGTGCTCATTTACATGGTCTAATAGAAGGAGTGGTTCAGACATTATTCAGGTCAAACTTGATCGAGGTCTAATTTTGCCAAATTGGCTTACAAAAATTCTTGTACCTTGTCCTATCTCTCTAGGATTGGGTCGGACCATTTCCTGATTATCTTGAATATGGTGCCCCTTTATGGCAGAAGATCTTTTCCCTTTAGATTTGAGAAAATGTGGACCATGAATCTGGAACTTCAGGATAAGATTTCAGAATGGTGGGGCATTATTATTCAGGGGACTGGTATATATAGAATTGTTAACAAATTGTCCAATGTTAAATCCAATATTCTATAGTGGAACAAATCTGTGTTCGGGAAAAATTTTCAGCAAAAGGAAAACATGAAGAAGGAGTTGGATGATATTCAATTTCTTAGTGAGGGGTTGGGATACAACCCTAGAATCATGGATAAAGATATTAAACTATTGAATAATCTTCATAAAATTATTTCTAAGGAAGAGGAATATTGGAAACAGAGCTCTAGAGTTGTATGGCTTAAAAGTGGGGACAAGAATACTAAATTTTTTCATATGACCACTATATAACACAGAGGTATCAGTAGAATTAAGAAGTTATAGGTTAACAACTAGTGGGTGGATAAGAATTAGGATTTGTCTAAGGAGGCCATCGATTTATTCTCCTCCCTCCTCTTTGAGGATGGTCCTCTAGATCTTCAGGCCCTAGAGAATACTCTTTAGGAGGTTTTGCTTAAGGTCACCCCAGAGATCAACAAGGAGCTTACCAGAATCCTGAGTTTTGAAGAGGTTAATAAAGCCACTTTCTCCTTTGAAGTGAACAAAGTTCCAAGCTCATATGGTTTTCCAATGTTTATTTTTTCCAAATGTATTGGTAGATTGTTGGTAATGATGTTTTTGACATTGCTAGAGAGTTATTTGGTTCCAGTTCTCTTTTCAAAGAGTTGAACGCCACCTTTTTTGTTTTTATCCCTGAAAAACCTAATGCTAGCAACTTTTAGGATTTCAGACCCATTAGTTTGTGTAAGTTGATTTATAAGATTATCTCTAAGATTCTAGTTTTCAGACTCAAAGCTATCATGCCTATGTTGATTTCCAGACATCAAAATGGTTTCATCCCTGGCCGATAGGTTTTGGATTCTATTATTGTGGTTGATGAAAATGTTTATTCTCTTTTTTTAATAACGTTGGTTTCCTTCTCAAGATTGATCTTTTGAAGGCCTATGATCGGGTTAATTGCCAGTTTTTGATAAGTGTCCTACAGGCTTTTAGTTTTTATAGTCATTTTCTTCAGTCAGTTGAATAATGCATATCTATGCTGAATTTTTTTGTCTTCATTAATGGTTCCCCCTCTGGTTTTTTCTCTGTCGCAAGAGGTATTCAGTAGGGTGATCCTCTGTCCCCCTTTGTCTTCATCTTAATGAGTGAAGCTCTGAGTAAGGTAATTCAACAGGGTATCAGAATGGGCAATTTAAAAGGCCTTAAGCGTTCCTCTCAATATCTTGTGTGTTCCCATAATTTTTTTATGATACTGTCCTTATTGGAGAGAATTATGTTAGGAAAGATAAAGTATTGAAGGCCATTTTGTCCCTATATGAAAGAGGATCTGGATAGAGGATAAGCTTACCCAAAATCTCTATCTTCTTCCTCAACATCCCTGCTTATAGATAGAATAAAATTGCTGAAATTTTGGGGTTTAAAATTGGCACTCTATAAGATACTTATTTGGGCCTACCTCTATGCCTTTGTCCTCTGAAGACATTTTGGTTGAGTATTATTGATAGATTTTATAAGAAGTTGGCAAGGTGGAAAGGTGCCCTCCTTAGCCAAGTTGGTAAACTCCTTCTTATAAAATACCCATTGCTTCTGATTTATGCCAAGAATTTATTTAAAGTCCTAGTGAAATTTATGGAGTGCATGGAAAAGATTTGAAAGACCTTTTTGTGATCTAGGTCTTAAAGTAAAAATAAATTGCATATTCTTTCATGGGAATAGGTGTTCATCCGTAAAAAGCTTGGTGGCCTAGCCCTCAGATAGATGCGAGATTTAAACATAGTTGTGTTATCCAAATAATTATGTATATGTCTTAAAGAGGATTATGAATGGATCTCTATATTCCATCATAAATATCATATTTAGGGAATTGAAGATGCCTTGGAGAATTACCTATTTCCCTTTGCGGCATGTGATATGTGGAAGAGTTTTTTCAATTAGAAGGATATTATTTCTCGAGGGATGAGATGGTATCTTGGAGATGGTAGAAATCTACAATTATAGGATGACTGTTGGGTGGGGGAAGGTTCCTTGTCCATCTTCTCATGGGTGGATAGTCTCAAGAACAAATGTATTAGACTTGTTGGTGTCTGGGTTGCTAATTATATTCATGAGGGAGCGTGGATTGATCTTGTTAGTATTGATTCTTCCCTTTGACCTATCTAGGAGTGGCTTTCACGGATTCATACTCCCTTGTTTCATGTTGTTGATAATTTTTTTTGGAGTAAATCTCCCTATGGGGTCTTCTCTGTTGCTAATGATTTTTCAGATCATCACTAAGTCCTTGTCTCTGGCCCCCTTTTGGGCTGGTATCTGGAACAATGTCTTGATCGCCAAAATTGATATATTTTTTCTGGCTCTTTATGCAGGAGAAGGTTCTAACCATTGGCAATCTTTGTAAAAGAGGTATGGGTATCCCCAACATATGTTTCCTATGTAAAGAGAATGCGGAGAATGCTAACAACATCCTCCTACATTGCCTATTTTCTATTTAACTTTGGGTCTTCTTCTTTCAGTTGTGAGAGTTATGGTGGCTTTAGTCGAGTAATATCAAGGATTGTTAGTTCCAATGGGTTTGTCCCTCGGGAAATGCCTCTCTTAGAGTGCTTTGGAGTTGCATGATGCCTCACATTTCTTTGGGTCTATGGAAGCAGAGAAATAATAGGATCTTCAGGGATAGGGAGGCCTCACCTATTATTGGGGTGCATAGAATACATAACACTATTAAGGAAAAACTCCTATCCTCTTGTCCCTCCCACAAAGGACAAGAGGATATGAGGATTTTCTTAATACTGTTCTGTTCAGGATTTGGTGTTCCTTAATATAATCACCAAACGTCTTTTGTCTAAGGTTTTGCTTGGCTTCAATTTTTCTTTACCTTATTATTTGCTTGATGTCATTATAATAATAATTAAGTTTAGATTTCAATCTTAAGATATAAATCCGATAAAGTTTTACATAAAGTAGTTTACACAATTGAAGAAGGATATGCAGCAACTCCTTTAATGAAAGCATCCATTAAAACTCATAGTTGTTGTTACCTCATGAAATATTATGATTGCAAGATAAGCATAGGATGGTTTTGTTAAAAATACTTTAGAATCTTTCAAGAAAATGTGATTGGCATGGTGAAAACCTTGTGAGAAAAAGACCACACCAAAGAGAACAATGCTTGTGTTATTCCTTCAAATGGGTTACAAGAACACTTCTCTCTAAATTCCTCTAGAACTTTATTACTACTACAACCTACAAAACAACTTGTCTAACCTCCTACAAGAGTACAAAGAGTTTGATTTCATTGAATTTTTTCTTCACTTATTAAAATATTTCAGTATGGTCTAAATTCTAGTTCCCCATATCTCTTATAATGGGTTGTCTAAGAATCATTTGTTTGCTAGAAACATAACCCTCAACTTAAAATTGTACAATTTTTTTTGGATATTCCTATTTTAAGCACTCGTAAATGATGCAATTATAAATTAGTATTATACATTTGATTTATTTTTTATTTTGTATATCTATATAATATTAGCTTCTTAATTGATTCACTATTTCTTTTAATTTAATGATGCCTATTTTTTTGTAATGGGTGTCACTTTTGCGTGATTAAAAAGAATGGGACATTCAGTAGATTTAAGTATTTTTCACTGAGTACTATCTTTGTTGTATTTTCTTCACTTTTATGTCATCTATATCTTCTTATTATAATATTAAAATAATTTATTTTAGCTGGCTTAAGGTTGTGCTCATGTAATTTAATAATCTAAGACTTTAGTAGAATACAATTCTTAATATTTCCTATGGAACCTCATTTCTCAAAATCAAATTACAATACATATAATTTTAACCTATAATACAAATAATTTTAACCTAAGTCACAATTATAATTAAAATTAAATTGACTATTTCTATTCCAAAATTATATAACTTCAAAACTTGCATTTCATTTCAAAATTAATTTAAATTAAAATAAGCTTTAAATTATGCTGCTAATACTCTAGGCAATATAGATCCTAAACCGAGATCAACTGCATTTGTGTCAAGAAAATATTGATCCAAACTTACTCAACTAAAACAATACAAGATGTTCTATGACTTGAAACAATAAGGTACCCCTTGGCTTGTGGCCGAATTGAGAATTATGCTCATGATCAAGAATTTGGTTTTGAATTCATCTCTATTCAAATGTATATATAAAGATAAATAGTTTTCCTTTACCTATTTAATGTTGAGTTTCTTTCTACAAATTGCTAAATTATTTTGCCAGTTTTTTTGAAATTCCTCCAAATCCACCTCAAACAATTATTTATACAAAAGCATACAAAACATAATATCCAACTCATCTAATTTGAGGTTGTGAAGAACTTTCCCAACCACTATCTTGATTTCTTACTGGTTTTTACTTAAATTTTAAGATGTTCAAGAGAGTAAAAAGAAGGGTGTCATCAACTCATACTAATGTTTCTACAATAACAACTTTATTCCCAGAACCAACCTTTTTCTGATAAAACTATTGATTTAAAATTTGGTGAATGCAACAAAAAAGATAAGGAACCTGGTGGTAAACAGATTTGTCATTGTTTTCGTTTATTTGAAACTAACCTTGTTGGATCCATGAGCAGGGATGAACATTCCAAAAGTTGGAGAGATTGGAGTAAAATCACAATCTTCCCCTACATTTGAGAGGGGTAGCTCCCTTGTATGACAGGGGCATTCAGGATTTTTGTGTACTTTTAACTTGAAAGTACATAAAGGAGAAAACATAGAACTTAAACAAGATAAATAACAGAAACCCTATTGGAAGTCATACGAATACAAAGTAGGATTCCATAAATGATAACAATAACAAAAGGGGTTACCACCAAATAGGTTAGTCATGCAATGATAATGAAAGAACTACAATTAACCTCAACACATGAAGATATAGGTTGTACTCGCACATGCAAGTCAAGATACCATGAAATGATGTGCTTCATCAATATATTTCACCAATACATAAAGGGATTACTAATTCAACATACGAGAAATTAGTAACAATAACTCATGAATACATTGAAGACACATGAACTCAATGCATTCTTCATTATTCTATTTGAAAATATACAAGCTTAAAAAACCCCTTAGTACAAATGTATGAACATTAAAAGTTCTTATTTAGTTCCTCTACAAAATTTGCAGAGTTTTTCCCCTGTTGTAAAAGTCTCCCCTTTACAAATGAAATAGCCTTGTCTTTATAGGCTTCCTAGAATAACCACCTTAGTAACTAACTTTAATAAGTTAATAACTGACTCATTTCTATGCAAAAAAACGTTTAGTTAGAAACTACTTCAGTTTTGCGTGAATAAGGTCCACTTTCTAACCTTTAGTTACAATTAGTGAAAAAAGTCACATTTACAAAAAGAACCACTTGGAACATTTACAAAAAGAACAATCAATTGCAGTATATTAATGTTTTCACCATTGAATTAAAAGAAATATTTGCCCACAAATATATTGACTTCAAGAACACGCTCTCCAATTGCATCTACATCTATCAAGCATTCTTTAATTTCATAACACATCTTTTCATAATCAGAAGGCTTGCATGATCGCATGATTGATTCTTTGCATTGATACGTTGTGGATTCCATCAATCATGTTTTGAAGAATATTAATAATCATGTGATTGAAGTATGTGCAACCAACTTCCACTGAATAAGGCACACACAAAATGGTTCTAGAGTCATTCATTAAAAGATCTTGATAGCTCCACTGCAAAATATATTTTACACGAGTCATGTTTCAACATTTTGTATTGCATGCCTGTGAGAGCATTTACAATTATAACTTCTCATGAAAATCCTGAATTCTATTGTGCTTTGTGGATGTTCATACCACGTGAGGAACTGGCAAAGGTTGTGACGTTCAAATCTACACTTCCCGTTTTGAATTTGCTTTAAAGATTCGAAAGCTTTCTCCGGAAATCCATTTTGTGCATATCCTGCAATTGTTGTATTACATGAGATGACATTTCTTTGAGACATTTTGTCAAACATGTCGAATGCACTGTCTAAACCTCCATGATTCACCTGAGCATTTTGTTGAGTACCATGTGAAATGTTGATGCTCCTTATTCTACCACCCACGTCTCTGGTAAATTAAATGAATATCAACCTTACAAAGCATTAACTTTACGCAGTATCTCTGATCATAGGAGTTGCTGGGTGGTAAACCTGTAGCGTGGCAAGGGGATTTGAAACTGAATAGATGCTAATGGCTTTGCTTCTATCTCTTCCTATCGATGCCAATACCCCTACCCAAGATAAACTTCAAGGGTGGTGAGTTAAACTAGTGCTTCTTCGAGCGGATAAATATCAATGGGTGCCCTTGCATATGCTATTGGTGGTTTAAAATCAACTTATCCTAGAAGAGGAATAGGGGTTGTGAGCACTTAATTTGGATTTATTACTTCCATTGGATCTTGAACTACCGAAGCCCTTGTTACCTATGCTAATTTTGTTGTCTATGTCTCTATTGCTTGCTCTGGTGCCTTCTATGCCTTAGCCATGGGTAACATGGATCGTATACAACCAAAGTCAACTGAGAGTGGCTTTACATCTACCAATTGCATTCGCTTTAAATTTCTAAATACTTTGCATCAAATGAATCTAATGCATATCATGCAGTCCTGCCATTATATAAGATGACATCAATTTGAGGTATTATGCTGAATATTTCACTTACCTTGTCTATGCTCCTATGATTTACATTTGTGTCTACCATATTATATTGTCAATCAGTTTCCAACTTTGCCATGCTTCCATAGTTTGCAGTCATGTCTACTAGAGCAGTTGCAATGATAAAATTTGACAAAATGCGTCTAACTTTATGCTTTGATGAATCTCCATAACCAGTTCTTTCTATTTCATTTTTTTTGTGCATGTCTACAAGGGTGTTTGAAATTGCAGTGTCTATCAAAACTTGTTCATTTAATATCATGGACTACCACCTTCATATATATATATATATTGCGGGTATCAAGAAAACATATCTAAATGAACAACATAGCTTTCATTAACATCTTGGTAATAAGGTTTAGAGCATCCACAAGATAACCATCATGAGTCATAAAGGACAACCATGAACACCAAACAAATCCTATGATGTTAAAATATATTCTAGAGTGCTTCATTGATTCAAAGATATTGAAAGCTTGCATGCAAAATTCATTTTGTGCACATTCCGAAATCCTTTTTTTTCATTCATTAGGGGACGTCTCTCTTGAAGCATTTTGGTAAACAATTCATGGGTTCTGTCTATGCTTCCACATTCTTCATACTGCGTAATTCCATGAGATTGTATTTCATTTTAGAACTTTTGTTTATATCTCTTATGGAGAAGGTAAAGAATGCTCCAAAATGGAGAATTTCTAACCTTCTTGACAAAGTGGTCCCACAATGTTAGGAAATAAGGTTAGAAATGCTTCGTTTTGGAGCATTCTTAACCTTTTTCTTTTCAAAGTTATGAATATGGGTTAAGAATGCTCGAAAATGAAGCATCCTTAACCTTCTCTTACAAACACTATGATCTTGACCTCAAAAACCATCGAACATGAAGGAGAACAAAGGGGAAATGGAAATGACGTTTTTAGATAAAATTCTCCCTCAAATTACCACAAATATTAAAATAATTTAATATTTTAAATTTAATATGCAAACTTGGGGAAAATAGCCATAACTTTCAAATGGTAAGAAATTAAGCTCTGAAATTTAAAGCACACAATTATGGTTGGGAAATAAGAAAAGGTGATAATTTATTCCTAATGAAAATACCTAGGATGAGAGATTTTAATCATTTTTGGGCAAGGGACATCAAAATTTGAAAGTTTAATATATGATAAACTATGAACTGGGTTCAGCCGAAAATTGGCCACATAACACATAATGATGCAAAGGACATGTATATGAAATGATTTACCTCAATTATTTGTAACTTCCAAAATTCCTCCATTTTTCATAATTTGATTGGCAAGGACCTTAGATCACATGCTCATTGCTTGCACATAGACACATAATTGGGCCTTCATTCAACATTGAGACTGATTTGAAGTTAAAATTTTAGGTATCACAAATATGGGGGCAAAAACTAGCTATGACTGGGGACAAGGACTACAAAGGACGCAGGATGAACCCAAAATCTCTAGCTCGCAATCTAGTGCACTATCCATTGGGCAACATAGTCAATAAGAAACAACATAGGGAATAGCTGGAGAAACCAGACACAAACCAAAAATGGGATGAACACAACAAAACTTATAACTAAATTATGCACATAGTAGGCAAATCCCATCTCAAAGCTCTCCACGATCTTCATACAAAACCATTCACAGGCTGACCGAACTAGGCACCTATGCAGAAATATGGCGAGTGCCCATGTGACACCTGTAAGATTAGTGAATTGGAAAGATCAAACATGTATAAGATGAGAAAAAAATTTGGGCAGTGAACCAAACAACCATCTCTCATCATAAATTTGCAGGCTCTCTTCAAGTATTGGGGTACCATTTTGAACTTTATTGACAATTTGTGAAATATTCTCAAGCATACCCATATCCTCTATCTGAACATCCCTCTGATAGTCTTGTTTACAATAAATTAATCCACAAATTAGACAACCTTCATATAATCTATGATGTGAAGAAACTTGAGTAGACATAACCATTGAATCATGTTCAAGAATATCATCTTGAAAATCATCTGTATAAATACGGTCATCTGAAAACAAAGGATTGAGGTACGCACTTTTACTATAGGAGAAGTCATCATTTGAAGCCTTCAAACAACAATTTGAAGTACAAACATTATGAGAATTAACTTCATTGATTTCCTTCATTATATCATCCATTACCTCATTTATCTCTGCATTTTTGGTATAATTCCCAAAGCTATCCCCTTGAATAAGAATGTCTTCTTGATCCAAATATTCAAAAGGAGGATTTCTTTGAACCTTGAATACTTCATAAGGCATAGATTGCAATTCCACCAAAATAGGGATATTTATTGATATACCTACATGGATTTCATATTCAACCCTCGCATATATATTTGCATTACTTTTTGTGCTCTCTTGTCCCAATGATTCCTCTTCATCACACTCTTCATGAAATTTAAAAACTTTATACTCAGGTGACATGTATGATAAAGAGTGGAATCTCGATGGTTCAACTTCTTTCACTTGAGGCTGATCTAGAAATTCAGTAAACGTCTCCATTTTTGAAGATAAAGAATATGTCTGCAAAATTTTACTTATGCTTCCTTCTCCATTGGTCATATCCATACAAGATTGTTCACTAGGTATTATACCTTTGATTTCCTTGAAAAAAATTTCATCTTCAACTGTCAGTGATGGATGAATGAGAATATCCTCTCCACGTAGAAAGTCGTCATCATAAGACTTGAGACACCAAGCTAGAATGAAGACTATAGGGGATTCTTCTTTATGCATGTCTTCATCATTATTTTCAAGCTTCGGTTGCATGCATGTCTGAAAAGAATTTGAATCATCATCTTCAAGCTCTTTGTTTTCAAGTTGACAGAAGACTTTTTCTTTTCTCTGACAATCTTCATAGTGCTCATGGCATTTTTCAATGCAATATTCTTTCTCTATCTCACTCACTTTTAGGTCTTTCTTTTGGCATGTATCCTTACAAGTAGATGTGACTTCATCTTCTTCTGCATATACAAATTCTAATGAGCTCCCTTCATTACTTTTCTCACAAGAATTTATTTTAATGAGAAAATGATTCTCATTCGCATCTTTTTGTTCAATCTTTTGTAGCTTCATTAAAAGATCTTGATTAAAAGACACACAAAATAGTTCGAGAGTCCTGCATTAAAAGATCTTGATAGCTCCACTACAAAATGCATTTTAGATGAGTCATGTTTCAACCTTTTGTATTGCATGCCTGTGGGAGCATTTCCAACTATAACTTCTCATGAAAATTCTAAATTCTATTATGCTTTGTGGACATTCATACCACGTGAGGAACTGGAAAAGGTTGTGACGTTCAAATCTAAACATGCTGTTTTGAATTTGCCTGAAAGATTCGAAAGATTTTTCAGGAAATCCATTTTGTGCATATCTTGCAATTGTTGCATTACATAAGATGACATCTCTTTGAAACATTCTGTCAAACATGTCGAATGCACTGTCTAAACCTCTATGATTCACCTGAGCATTTTGTTGAGTACCACGTGCAATGTTGATGCTCCTTATTCTACCACCCACATCCATGGTACACTACATGAATATCAACCTTACAAAGCATTAACAACGTAGAGTGTTTCCGATCATAGGGGTTGCTAGGTGGTAAAACCGTAGCGTGGCAAGGGGATTTGGAACTGAAATGGATGCTGCTAGTGGCTTTGCTTCTATCTCTTCCCATCGATGCCAATACCCCTACCCAAGATAAAATTCAAGGGTGGCGAGTTAAACTAGCGCTTCTTCGAGCGGATAAATATCAATGGGTGACCTTTCATCTGCTATTGGTGGTTTAAAATCAACTTATCCCAGAATAAGAACATGGGTTGCAAGCACTTAATTTGGATTTGTTACTTCCATTGGCTCTTGAAATACCGAAGCCCTTGTTACCTATGCCAATTTTATTTTTATGTTTATGAGTTAGCATATAGCATACTAACCCCAAGGAAAGAAAAATTACCTTTTGTTTTGTATTCATTATTATTGGGTTTATTCCTCGACTGGAGGCTAAATCCTTGTGATAATATGCTCCCTCTTCTCTCTCTCTTGGGTGTATCCTACCTTAAATAAATTTCTCCTGATAAGGTGTGTGTGAAATATTTAACATGGGGGCATACACTCCACTCATATTTTGCTCTTTGATTCATAGAATTATTTAGTGAAATCAGCTTTGCTTTATAATTTTGGTATCTTTTTCTTGACTCATAGTGAGAGGAACCTTCTTGTTCTTCAATTTTTCTTTGTCAATCGATTTAATAATATTCTTGGTCCACTGGGGACTTGGTGCATCTTTCCTCCTCAATGTGGTAGAAGTCTTTCAATCTTGTTTCCTTGTACTTTTCTAGCAGTATTGGCGTATGCTTATACTCCTGCTAAAGTGGGGGATAAATATAGTGTCATAAAATTGTGACCCTTGCAATTTTCAACCATGTTAGTGTCTTCACATTGCCAATTTGAATTCCCAAGCTTGATCAAAGATCCAAGATTTTCTCAACCCCCAGAAACTCCACATGTGCAGCCCTTCGCACTACTTGAACCTGCTTCCTGTCTTGAGACAGGGGTAGGACTAGGGTGTGGCGCCCCTATCCCTCCTAGGATATGGGTGTGGTACCCCTTTTCTCCTAGGATAGGGGTGTGGTGCCCTTTTCCTTTCCCTATTTTTTCCTATCTTTGAATTGGACTTTGCATAAAATGGGAAAAACTTTCCTTGTGTCAGCCTGTGACGAAAAATCAGTCAATTAGTTAACCCTAATTAACAAGTATATATGTCAAATTTTCCCTCTCATTTTCATGAGTTAAAGAAGAAAAAAGTTGGATAAGCGAAGAGTGGGCATAAGTTCAAGCATTCAAGCATTCCATTCTAGCATTGAGCATTCTCAAGTCTTCCTTCAAGGCTAGGTGTCTCATTCAAGTGAAGGATTCAACCACTAAAGAAGAGATCCCTTTCAACATTCAATTTAATACAATCAAATCTACCTATTTTCTATCAAAAACATCCCTTGAGGTGAATTACCCCCAATCCCAACCCCTTTTCTTGTCTTTTATGTGTGTAGGTTGTAGGTGTGCAACTCTGTTTGCATATTCAGAATCCATTTGGAGAGGGGGAAAAGACTATTTTCATTTCATAGATTTTTCAGAGGACAGTAGACACTTTCAGCACAGTCCTGACAACTTTTCATCAAATTCACAAGGCAGCTTCGTCTCGACATATTGTAGCCAAATCCAGGTGCACAAATTCATCTCATGCTTCTATCTCAAGTTATAATAAGTTCCTTTCTACTTTTACACTTAGTCCTACAACACATAACTCAATATTTTTTCATTCCAAAAGAGGGATTAGCTTGTCATTTCTATCCCATTGTCAATTCATTTAGTATTCAATCTCTTCCCTAAGAGATTGGATCTAGTGAATTTCCCCCTTTTTAAAATATAATATGGATAAAGTATTTGAAGGTAAATCCATATTGAAACTTCCATCTCTCCTCAAAGTGAAGAAAATATTTCCTCTTGATCTCTTCATCATTCACATTTTTTAATCATTACAATTGCATCCATTAAAATGGCTCCTACGCTTGGATAAACAAAAGACAAGTTTTTTATTAAATTCCAAAAACATTATACAGGCTTCTAATTTTTGATTGTTGCCTCTCTTCTCCAATGGAATTTTCTCCCTTCCTTATGCGATTCATAGGGTCCAATGAGTTTTCCATCCTCCTTCAAAACACTACAAAAACACCATAAAGACTTACATCCTTCAATTTTGAGTCAATGTGGTTTAGATATTGTACCTTTCTACCTTTGTTGGAATCATGTTGAAATTAAAATCCTTTTACTATGAATTAAAGAATGTACCAATTAAGTAACAAATTAGAGTTTATAAAAGGAAAAATTGAAGAATAGAACAAAATGCATTCTAAAATATCTTCACTAATAAAGAAAGGGTTCAACAAGAGCTATCAAATTAATATAAGAGAGCCATTGGATATTGTATGGATAATGCTTCCCTTGCAACATAAAATATGCTCAAGTTAGAATTGGAAGAGATACTTTGCAGAGAATAATTGTACTGGAAACATACGTCAGGAGAATCTTGGTTAGCTTAGAGTGACAAGAGTACCAAGTTCTTCTAACATCTACAAAAGTGAACAGACAAATAAATAAATTAGAAATAATTCTCACTACTTATGGTTATAAGCTAGTCACACATAATGAGATTAAAGATAGGACCATAATTTTTTTAGAAATTTTATCTTGTTGCGAGAACATCAAGAAGATCTTCAAATTTCACCTCCAATAGGGTGCCTTCTAAAACTTGTAGATGAGAACCATAATAAAATGGTAATGGCGGATTTTTCCATTGAAAATGTTACAAAATTTTTCTAAATGGCCTCGAATAAAGAACCTACGCTTGATAGATTTGCCATGATTTTTTTCCAAAAATGTTGGTCTTTTGTTAGGAGAGATGTATTTCTATCCTATAAGAATAAAAAGGGAACAAAAAAAAGATAAATGTTTTCAACACAACCTACATTGTCGTCATTCCAAAAAAAATGCATCCATCCACTTTTTCTAACTTTAGGCTAATAACACTTTGCAACACAGTCTAGAAAATTTTTATAAAGAAAATTTCTATGAGACTATCAAAATTGATTTCATCTATCATCTTCAAAGAATAGGACGACTTTGTCCAAGGTGGGGAGACTTTAGAAGGAGAAATAGTTGCTAATGAGATCCTTCATTCTACAAATCTAGAAAATATTTTTGTAGTGATTCTAAATGTTGGCATGCAAAATGGCATATGATAAAGATAAATGAACATTCATCATAGCCATCCTTTAGAAATTTGGTTTTTTTCATAGCTAGTGTAAATGGATTTTATCATGTATATCAACAACAAAATTTTTAGTCATAGTAAATTGTTATTCATGTCGATTTTTCACTTCAACTCACGGAGTTTGTCAAGGAGATCCCCTTCCCCTTTTCTCTTCGTTTTAATGGTTTAAGGGCTGAGTAGATCCATAAAAGTTGCAAATGGTAATAAAATTTAGAGAGGTACATTTCTATCTTAGTTGTTCCCTATTCCTTCACGAACTGGCTCTTCACATTTGACACTTTTCTCTTTGGGAAATCTTCAATGGATGAAGCAATTCCTATCAAGAAAACTTTAATCTCTTAGTTGGATGCTTTGAGATAGTCCATCAATAGAGATAAATTGGGATAGTGTTTTTCTTCATAGTGGTTTCTCTCCTTTAGCTAAAGTGGATGAACTTTGGATAGGTAATGTGGGAAGGTTACCTTGCAAGCATTTAACCAAAGAGGGCTCTATTTTCTATGTCCCTTCTTTGGTTCTAGTTTCTTCTAGTTGTTGGAGGATGCTACCCTTCTTGAGGATATTTTCTTTTGCCCCTCGCTCCCATTTTTGTTTGTTGTTCCTTGTTGGGTTCTTTCCTATGGGACCTCTCCTTCTTTGTAGGTGTTGGGATCATTTTTTCTATGGTCCTTTGTTTGGAGCCCTTCCCCCTATGTTTTACTTCATTGGGAATCTATTCCCCATTATTTTTTATTTACAGTTTACCTATGGAGGCGGCCCTATTTGGTTTATTTGATAGCTATGTTGGTAATAGTTTGTCGAAAGCATTGTAAAATTTGTTGGTTATTGTTTGTCCCCTCGGTTGGTTTGATCCTAGCCTAAGGGAGGTTATTAAAATAATAGTTCGAGGTGTTCCTAAACCACTTCTATTTTGATTAGGTAGTCTCATTTTCTTGGGACTTCGATTCCCATGTTTTATGACTCCAATCAAAAGCCTCTTTTCAAAAACGGGTTTTGTTTTTTTAGTGTTGTCTAGTTCGTGTCACTACTTGTGAGCTCTTCTCTCTACATGTGTCTTTGGAAGCTTGTTCTGGTGCAAGCCTATCCCATTTTTTCTTTTTTTTTTAAGGTATAGGCATGTCCTTCTTTTATTAATAAAAATGATGTGAACAAATGGAAAATGCACAAAAAGAGGAAGTAATAAGTCTTACAACTAAAGAGAAACAAAAAGAACAAGAGAAAGAATATGATCAAAATTATATGAGAGATTGGTGTGAACAAATAACGGATGCATAAAAATAAGAAGAAATGAATCGTTGAAACTAAAATGATAGAGAAAGATGTGTTAATGAGACAACATGAAGATAACACTATAACACATCTTATATGAACATCTTAGGATGGAAAATATATATCGAGAAGAATGAAAATAATGATGAATTCTGACCAATTGAATGAGAAATTCTACCTTTTATGGTGTTGATCTTGTTTTTACACTCCACTCTTGTTGTTACACTCCACATTCAGTGGGTGATCCACCTCATGTGGACTTTTATATTATTTCTCCTACCTACCCACACCTATTTCCTACCTACCCTTATTTCTTATTGAGCCACATGTCATGTTTGTGTGCTCACATATCCCTAGCCTTGCCTATATAAGCAAGCTCATCTACATTGTATGTAACTATTGAATTGATTATTGATCATTTTCTATTGATGAGAATACAGTTTATTCTTGTCCCATATTATGTCTCTATTTTGTACATTTCATTGAGCTCTTGATCTTGGCAAAATCTCACAAAAGTATCAAAGCTATGTGTTAGATGTGGCATGTAGTAAGGATCCCAATATCTCCTTAAATTTTAACTTAATGATTTTTACCTAGGAATGATGGTGCTCAACTAGTGGCTTTGTCACATCAAAGGCCATGTATATCGCTCGACAACATTAGGCCATCTTATGTCATTCTCGCAATCCTTGTGAAGGTGTTGGGAAGGATATCATATCATGGGATGCACTAAAATTGGAACCATCAAAGAACTTTCTCTATCTTTACTAAATAGTTAATATTCCTCTCTTGTGCAAAAGTATATTCCTCTCATACCATCACATCTCAAGGATTGTGTGGATGTAGAGAGGTGATGTTTTTGAGGAAACTAGGTGGCCATTCTTTGCTTCATCTTTTCTTTTGTAAATTTTTTTCCCTTCTTCCAATTCAGTTTATGTTTTTCAACCAAATAATTTCTAAGGAATCTGCAAATGTATAGATGTGGGGTTCTCAAGAATTAAAGGTTGCCAATGCTAGCTTCATCTTATTGCTTACATGAGGTGCTTCCTTTCACCATGAACCATGTAATATAATCCTGTTAACCTGATAATTTATGTTTCCTTCATTGTTTAGGAGTTTCCAAACTTAGGGGCCTTCACTCCAAAGTACATAAAATGAGTCTTCTCATGGAATTTCATAATGATATAAAGAGAAATTGTCACTGATATTATATAAGATGTAATTTTCCCTAAGGCCCTATGGAATATTTACCCTTCTCAAGTGGTATATTTCTTTTTCTCAAATACATTTGATCTACTACAAAATTATGGTTCTTTGTTGCATTTGTTGTCTCAATTGCTTCTCATTTTTTGTTAATAATTTTGAAAAGGCTACAAAAGGTATGATTTGTTCTACGACAAGGGTCAATTGTGTGGAAATTTTTTGAGGAAAAACTTGAATAAGAAACCCTAGTATACGAAGTTATCTCATACCATGAAGATCAGCCTTGAATCGAACAACTGCAAATTTTTTTAGGGCAAAATAGGGATTTTAGGAGATCATTTATCCATCAAAGGTCACTCTTTTTTAACAACTCTTTCATGCACCCCAATGTCTTATGCTACGACAATTGATTCATTGAAATATTGGGAATGTGCATCATAAGGAAAGATTCAGAAAGGACTCCAAGGATTTCTTTATGCATTACAAGTTTGGTGACAAGTAGTCTTAGGGAGGAAAAGTAGATGGCAAAGGAGTGGGGGAAAAAAATCCTCTGAGCTAGCTAGGGGCCTTTTTTAAGCTTGGTTTCAAGTATTTTTCTAAGTAAATTGTCCTTTGGATACAAACTCTTTCTAGTTCCTCTCTCTATTAAAAATTGGGGTTTTGTTTATCTCTATTTATTAGGGTTATTATAGCCTATGGTCTCCATATTTTCATGTTTAATAGATTATTATATCCAGGATAGATATAGAAAATTGGTCCATGGTCTTTGTCATCTTCATTTTTTAGAATCATTTTGTAGCTTACTAGCTTGTTAGGTTTGGTCTACATGTTTACCATTATCTATGTGGTTTCCCTTCTTGTAGTATGTTCTCTCCTCCCTCGGCATGACTGATTTCATTTTAACTTTTGTAACATAATGTTTATATTTTGAATTAATATACTAGTATTTGCTTGCTTTTTTCTTCTTTTTAAAAAAAAATCTACAAATACATCTCATCCATTTTTTGATTAAAAAAGTGGGATAGGTCCATATACCATAACAAAAAAAAATTTAAGATAAGATCATACTAGAAAAAGTCACCCCAAAGGCATGAAAAAGGGAAGAGTTCACAAGCAGTGAGACAACCCAAACAACACCCAAAAAGGTAGACCCTTTTTATAAGAGAGGTTTTTGACCCGAGCCATAACTGGAAGGAACCATAGTCTTGAAACCACAAGACCATCTAATCAAATAGATTAGTTTAGGAATTCACCCTGAACCATATTGTTAACAACCTCCTATGAGTTGCTAACAAGGCTATCAAAAATACCAACATGGGCCACCTTAATAGGTCAACTGTCAACAAGAACATTAAGGAATAACATCCTAGAAAGGAGAGACATGGGGAAAATTCCATTGAAAATAATCTAGAAATAAAATGACCCCAACACCTACATAGAAAGAGAGGTCTCATAGGCATGAATCCAACAAGGCACCACACATGAAAGGGGGAGAAAGGGGTAGAAGTGGAGATCCTCATGAATTGTAGCATCCTCTAGTAGTAGAAAGAATCTAGCACAAAAGAAGGCACACAATATAAGGATCCCTCTCTAGTTAAACACCCCCAAGGTAACCACGAAGAAGAGAAACACTTTGGCAGAAGGAGAGAAACCACCATGAAGAGAAAGACCATTTTGAAGAAAACATAAAAATCCTCAAGAGCACCCATCAAGAGGAGCCTAACTAAACACTGTAGCTTCAAAATCCACCTCCATAGGATTGAATTCAAAGGAAAAAAAATGAAGTACCTTCAAAACTTTTGCCAATAGGAATTAACCCAGTAAGGAACCACACATCAAAAGGGGAGCGAGGTGTAGAATAATATATCATTAATAATGGTAGCGCCCTCCAATAGCAGTAGGAGCCCAACACCAAAGTAGGCATGTAGCATAAAGAGCCCTCTTCGGTTAAAACCCCCCAAGGTAACCAACCCTTAACACCAATACCAAGTCTGCCCACTTTAGCACAAGAAGAATAACCACTTAGAAGAGTAACGCCATCCTAAATAACACAAAAAAACCTGAAACACACCCATTACGAGGATCATCACTAAAGGTCACTCAAAGGAACAAAAAATGAAGCACCTTCAAAACCCTTGGCATGAAGGAAGGGACACAAAAAATCCAGCCTCCTTGAATGGAAGGCAATACTATCTCAACCAAGAGCCCCATGACACTAAAGGACACCCCCCTATTCAAAAGACAAGCCCCTCTCTATACGACCAACATAAAAAAATAGGAGAGTCCACACCTGAAAAAACACAAAGAATGTAAAAAGGTGACCAAAAAGAAGGGGTCACCACCAACCACAACTCTCCCATCACCGATCCAACCCCAGAGGAGCACATGAAAATCATCAATAGATGCAAGATCACCACACTAACACTACAAGGCCAAGAGAAATACATAAGCCACAAAAGCACCATTTGAAGAAGATAAAAACATGGGGGGAAGTGAAGGGACATATAGCCAAAGGTAACAACAAAGCCTTAGCCGACAATAACACAAAAAAATAGCAAAGCGGGAAAGGCCACCAATAATGGTGCAACACCCACCAACCCCCCAAAGTGGAGCAAAGCGTAGAAGAGGAATTCCACCCCCACTAATGGTTCACCTAGTGAACTAATGAAGGGAATCCTTTGGTCATAGACAAAGGAAAAAAAGGGTTTGAGTAAATGAGATTCAAGATAGGGGCAACCACAAAATATGCGGCCACAAAACCCAAAAGCAAGGGTGAAAGTAGAAAACCAAGAAGATCCACTTCTGGACAATAAACCCATTGTACAAGAGGCAACAAGTTGCATGAAATACCCAACCATTATCACATATTCCCTCTCCTCCATCATTTAAATCATCCCCTATAGAGCTATTGCCTCAATACCCTAATGGTCCTTATCTACTCCATCTTACATAATACATCTTGTCTATGTCAATGTGTTAGATATTTATTTTACTCTTACAAGGCAAAATTGTGTTTTCACTATTCAATTGAATAATGTTTAAGAGTATTGTTTACCCAAAATTATTAATTTAGATCAATTAATAAATGTGATCAAATGATAAACAATGACTTGTTTAAGAATATTCCTTGAAATTTAGTGATCAAATTATTTTAAAGACGCTGGCTACTTTTGAGGCAATTTTAAGTTCAATTTTTTTTTTAAACAAGAAAGATTGATATTAATTTTTCGAATTCTTGTATAGACTAAAATTATCTACTTTATAGTCGTAGACTAAGATTGATATTTATATAAATGAAATAAATGGTTGTTGTGTTTATATATATTTTTCTTTAATTCAACAATAAAAATTACCAAAAATAAGATCTATTAATTAAGTATCAAAATAAGTATCACATAAAATTGATGTGATTATGTATCTAGTAAATAAGACAATTTCAAAATAAAATAAAAATTTGAAATAAAAATTAAATTGATATCTATAATATTTCTTATCTATAACATTTCTGAACATATTTAAATAAACATATCTATAATACAAACAAGTTCAATAATTGAATGTTTCAATTTTTTATTATTAATAAGATCATTCTTCAATAATAGATCTCTACCCCCAATACATTGAAGATAGCTTACCCCACCTCGGCTCCTCTAATCGGAATAGGGTACTCCATCTGAAAGGCATATTTTTATCTTATTTATTTTATTTTATAGTTTTTATTTTTTTTCATGTCGGCTGCTCTTATTTCAATAACGCACTCAATCTGAAACGCATATAACAGGGAATGAGTGAAGATGAAACAAATATATACTTAATTCAGGGTTTATTGAATTGTAAATACAAAGCCATTAAGTGGTCGGAAGTTTGGGAGCTGAAAAGAATGGAGCGAAAATCGATTACAACAGTTGAAGGATACACAGGACAAGGGGATATTTCAATCAATCTGGAGCTCTCGCATGGTTTGTAAGGAATGGAATTTTATTTTGTCTTCACAAAGTTTTCTGTCTTCGCTGTTCATCCGAAATCCATGGCTTCTTATCTGTGGTCAAGATGAATATAGAAATTGGTGCTGCATGGTCTACTGCTTCTCTGCACAAAAATGGATGACTCTCCCTCTCTTTATTCTCCCAAATCCTGAGAGAGAGTATATAAGAGATTTATCTATGCTTAGCATAGGGCAGGGATTACTGTTATTTCGAAAATCTTCCAGTCAATTATTTGTTTGCAATCCCCTTGATAGATCTTATGCAGAGATAGAAATAGATTTGACTGAGAAATTCGTCCATATTGTGGAGGGAGAAAACAAAAAGCCTTATTTGGTAGTTTGCTCGAATTCTCCAAAATTTAACTTCCAAATTTACGACTATGTTGAAGATGCATGGAGGATTAAGTGTCAGTTGGCATGGGAAACTAGATCTAGAATATCCTGTCATGAAATGGTTGAGTGTAATGGCGTTCTTTTCTGGAAGGGAGCGTCGCCTACGACTATCATCGGTTTCAAAATCCAAGATGAGGGTTTTATCAACCCTGTTACAGTAGCTCCATTACCCCGAAATGTTGAAGATCTGCATGCGAATGTTTTCTCTATGGTTTCATATGGCTCGTCTATTCTTGTGGTGGGGATCTTTGACGAGCGGTATGAGCAGTTGCTTTAAATGATTGAGCGATCGATTCCACCCAACGTTTCTTCGCTTGGGGGAACACACCCAGCGCTTGGCGGGATTCATCCATTGCATGGTGGGATTCATCCATTGTACGGCGGAATCCATGCGTCCACATCACACAACAATCGGGCTCTTGGCGGGATTCCTGCATCCTCAACACACATGAACAATATGATGCTTGGCCCAATGAACCCATGGCTTGGTGGAATTCACGCATCTATTGGCAGAAGTCTGCCACCACTTGTTGGAACTGACGCATCCATTCCACACAACAAACCGAGGCTTGGAAGAAATCACCCATCACTTGGCGGAATTGAGCCAAACAAGACGAGTATTGTTATCTGGGAGTTGGCTCAGGACGAGGAAGATAAGTTGGTTTGGAATTGGAAAGAGTTTGCAAGAATGCCTCCACAGTCGCTCCCTCAATACCTCCGTAATGATTTGTGGTATCGGAAGTGTGCTTGTGTGGGAGATTACCTGTGCTTCAGCAGTTTATTCGGTGGCGAGGTGTTTGCATATAATCTGAAGGAAGGGTTTTGGCAACGCCTTCCTCCCTGTAAAATTCATTTCTTTGAAAGGGAACCGATGATGATGTCATTCGAACCGAAGCTAAATCATTATCAGTTCTTAGGAAAATTGAGAGAGTAAGGGATATCATTATTATCGTGATATATGCTAGAGAGGGAGGGATTATGGTTGTAGTATGTGTACTCTTATATGATTTGTTCAATGTGTGGGTTTTTCTTTTAAATAGATATGAAATTGAAATTGAAATTTTTATGTAATTTATTTTTTCTTATACATTTTCTTTTAGATAATGTATGAAATTATATATATATATATATATATAAAGGATTTTTGTAAGTGAAATCTTTATTTGTATTATTTTAATATTTTTTAAATAAATTCTAAATTCTAAATATTTAATCTTGCTTAATAATTGTCTTAATAATATATTTGAAATTTATATTTATTATAATTAATTTCATATTATAAATAAAATATGAAAAGACACTATAAATCTATCAATTATAATATTAATGTTTTAAATTTCTTAAACACTTTCTCTTCATATTGAAAACTATCCTTATATTACTCTTTGTGGAGTTTACTTTTGAAAATGCTACCCATAGTGAAATGTTATGTGCTAACAAAGGATCAAACCAAGATGCCTCAAAGTGAAGGAAAAAGATCAAGGTGAATTGAACATATGCATAAAAAAAAAGGGATGGGAATGGTAGGAAAGTGCCATGGAAATAAAAAATAATTTTTAATTTTTTTGTATAATTTTATTAGTACTTGTCATAGGCTAGTGCAACTTTTAATTTTTGAAGAATTTTTTTACCGTCAAACAAATATTCAACCAATTATTTAGGATCTACAAATTAATGGAACATTCACTACATTTAAACTAATATGATTTAATTTGTAAGTAGATTATGTTTTACTATTTTTTGTCTTTGATATCTTGTAATTTTCCATTAAAAGCAAGTTAATATTTTTAATAATAAATTAAATAAATTTAAAGAATTAAATTAATCTAAATATTTGAAAACTTATATATAATCCCACTTCCCATTGATACATTTTTATTGTTTACAAATTACCCTCTTGTTTTTCTATTTATATCTTGTAACTTTCACCAAACTAAAGTTAAAACAAGACAATATAATATAATATAATAATATTATTAATAATATATTAAATAAATTTAAAATAAGAAATTTAAGATAACACAATGGCATATTTAGTAGAGGTATTATGAATATTATTCATCCGCTTGTTAATGTTATTTTTATGAATTCGTGTTTCTTGTATTATGAACAATTTGATTACATTGAATATGTTTTTCACTTGTGACACTATTTAGAAGTTTAAAATTCTTCCCTATATCTTTTATAAAGGGATTATAGGAATCATTCATTTGTTTGAACCATAAATCTCAACTTAAATTGTTACAAAGGGTTTTGGATATTCCTATTTTCCTTTTTGATAACAAAACTATTGGATAGGACCAATCCCCTTCATTGTATATAATATTCAGACTAACATTTAAAATTTTATAATTCTAACATGAATACATAATCTTCCAAAAACACAAGTTTCTAAATATTTTTTATTCCCAATTTTCTCTCATTTGTAAAACATGGAGGATATGAAAAAAATAAAAATAAAATAAAACTCTACAATTTTCTTCTTATCAATACAAGTTATCCAAATCAATACAAATTTAAGATTCATTTTTTTATGAAATATAATCTATGTATGTAAAGAATAGGTAATGGAGATTTCAAAAGAGGCCAATTTAAAAATTGGGGTTAAACAGGTTATCCAAATGAATGTAGATTTGGGGTTAATTGGTTACTAAAATAAAATTTATGTATGTAAAGAATAAGTATTAGATTATTTCAAAAGAGGTTGTATTGTTGTAAATTTGATAGTTAAAAATTCAACACAGCTACAATAGACATATTTTTTCTAGAATGTAACTCAATAATTTTTTTTAATTTAAATTAATATGGTTAACTGTCAATTGTGTCATTAAAAGGAATGGAACATTCACTAGATTTGATTAATTTTCACTAAGTACTTTCTATGTTGTCTTTTCTTGTCTTTCATATTATTTTTTCCTTGTTATTATAATACTAAAATTATTTATTTTCACTAAGAGATGGGAAAAAGTAAAATGTTTTTTTTTATAAAATTTTTATTAGTACTTGTCATTAGGTTAGTATTATATAATCATTTTTTCTTAACTGACCATTATTCAACTATTAATATGTTTGATGAATCCACTATCTAAATGTAAATTTTGAGGAAACTTTTAATTTTTGAAGAGTTTTTATTAATATGGTTTAATTTTACAGTTGTTGTCTTTTATATCTTGTAATTTTCCACTAGATGCAAGTTAATATTTTTAATAATAAATTGAAATTAAAAGATTAAATTTAATCTAAATATTTTAAAACTTGGCGCCAGGGTTTTGTCCTTCTCTGCACTGCTCTGTTACGCGGTTCAAGATGGAGATGATGATGCACAACTACTTCAAATGGATACGATGCCCCCTCTTTAAATAGATTGCTGCCACTTCACTCGGATCGATACCCACACAGCTATGTCGAACAGTAGTCTGCCTTGCAGAATCATAAAGAGTTGCTAGCAAAAAAAGGGGATGAACAAAGTTCTCAAAATTTGCAGAGCAGCCTTTTCATACCAAAAAGAAGCGTGTAAAATACGTGCACTCCAGATAGTTTGAGAGAAGTATCTTGGTTGGTCTTTTGCAGGGATTTGCGGTATACCCTAAGAGAAACATAACTGAAAAGGAACTGATATTATGAACAAAAACTGGATCTTTAGAGGGTTTTTATAGAGCCAAACACCGAGGGGTTAGGGTTTATGCAGAGCTACTCATCACGAGGGCTAGGGTTTGCAGCAGTGGTTGATTCCTTGTGGCATTCAATCAAAGACGTAGCACGCTGTCAATCCCCATCTTAGCACAGTCAGAACTCGCTCACCAGGAAAGTATTGAAAAAGTTAAAACTTGGAGGGAGATTGAGGTCTGCAAACCTGTCTGCGAGTTGGTCGAGGCAACCGTGGTGATGTGGACACCTTGGCATCTCTATGGAGGGGTTAATTCTCCTCCACTCAGGTTTGAAATTCCTATCCACTACTCTGTTTTCCCATTTTTTCTTTCCTTCTGTTTACAAATTTAATTCAGCACTTCATTGAATTCGCAACTCCCCCAACCTACCTGGTCGCTCGTGCGGCTTAACCTTTGGCTTCCTATGGAACCAAAGTCGGATGGCGGTGCCATTAATGGCCCTAAGTCTGCAGATCAAGCTAAATCTCTGCCAAAAAAATCTTTTGCCGAAACCATCTCCGTGCTTGCAAATGGAGTCAACCCTAACGCACGATTTTCTAAGGCTCCTGGCAAAGAACGATCCGGTGAGGAAGGTAAGTGCCCTAGCACTATCTCGGGTTCCTTCTGCATTTCGCCCATTTTCGAAATGTTGAATGAAATTGCCTTAGAAAAGACTAGGTTAAGTAATACGGCCATTTTCTTTGCATGTGTTGATGTTGAGAAATGTCCACCTAGGAATTTTTTAGACCACTGGTTTCATAACCTCTAGAATTTAAAATCAGGGCTTAAAATATCATTTTGCAAACAAATTCAAAAGGGTCTCTACCTTATTTTATTCAATTCTCACGAGGCTCAAAGGGAGGCACTAAAGCGTCAATACTGGACAGTGGGCAATACTACCTTCCGTGCCCTAGCTTGGTCTCCAGAGGCGGTCGGTGATGAGGTTCTCACACTGTCCTCCCTAGGTGGGTCATCCTCAAGGATGTCCCCCCCTGCCTCTAGTGTTTTCTTCCACAGTTAATGGAACCTTTTGGAAAAATGATCCGCATTGATGAAACGACCCGCATTGTCCCTAACCTGGATGCCAGAATACTTGTGTTGATTAAGCCTGGGATTGATATCCCACCATCTTTAACCCTAAAAGTCAATGAAGAAACCTTTGTCTGCCCTATTGAAATTCTTGGAGGATTAAATGCATGCTTTCTCTACAAAAAAGAAGCGCATCTTCAGAAAAATTGCCCAATCATAGAAACCCTAAAAAGGGAAAACCCTAGGTTTGCACATAATAATTAATTATATGCACCTAATGTTAGCTTAAGTGTAAAAAGATAATTGGAAACTTAAAGAATTAAACAAATAATGTTCAATTAATCAAGTAAAGACCCAATTACTCTAACAAATCCACTATCTAAATGTAAATTTTGAGGAAACTTTTAATTTTTGAAGAGTTTTTATTAATATGGTTTAATTTTACAGTTTTTGTCTTTTATATCTTGTAATTTTCCACTAGATGCAAGTTAATATTTTTAGTAATAAATTGAAATTAAAAGATTAAATTTAATCTAAATATTTGAAAACTTGGCGCGAGGGTTTTGTCCTGCTCTGCACTGCTCTGTTAAGCGGTTGAAGATGGAGATGATGATGCACAACTACTTCAAATGGATATGATGCCCCCTCTTTAAACAAATTGCTACCATTTCACTTGGATTGATACCCGCGCAGCTAGGTCGAACAGTAATCTGCCTCGCAAAATCATAAAGAGTTGCTAGCAGAAAAAGGGGATGAACAAAGTGCTCGAAATTTGCAGGGCAACCTTTTCATACCAAAAAGAGGCCTGAAAAATATGTGCACTCTAGACAGTTTGAGAGAAGCATCTTGGTTGGTCTTTTGCAGGGATTTGCGGTATATTCCAAGAGAAACATAACTGAAAAGGAACTGATATTATGAACAAAAACTAGATCTTTAGAGGGTTTTTACAGAGCCAAACACCGAGAGGTTAGGGTTTATGCAGAGTTGCTCATCATGAGGGCCAGGGTTTGCACCAGTGGTTGATTCCTTGTGGCATTCACTCAAAGACACAGCATGCTGTCAATCCCTGTCTTAGCACAGCCAGAGCTCGCTCACCAGGGAAGTATTGAAAAAGTTAAAACTTGCAGGGAGATTGAGGTCTGCAAACCTATCTGCGAGTTGGTCGAGGCAACCATGGTGACGTGGACACCTCGACATCTCTATGGAGGGGTTAATTCTCCTCCACCTAGGTTTGAAATTCCTATCCACTACTCTGTTTTCCCATTTTTTCTTTCCTTCTATTTGCAAATTTAATTCTGCACTTCATTTAATTCGCAACTCCCCCCACCTACCTAGTCGCTCGTGCGGCTTAACCTTTGGCTTCCTATGGAACTAGAGTCAGATGGAAGTGCCATTAATGGCCCTAAGTCTGCAGATCAAGCTAAATCTCCGCCAAAAAAATCTTTTGCCGAAACCGTCTCCCTGCTTGCAAATGGAGTCAACCCTAACGCGCGATTTTCTAAGGCTCCTGGCAAAGAACAATCTGGTGAGGAAGGTAAGTGCCCTAGCACTATCTCAGGCTCCTTCTGCATTTCGCCCAATTTCGAAATGTTGAATGAAATTGCCTCGGGAAAGACTAGGTTAAGTAATACGACCATTTTCTTTGCATGTGTTGATGTTGAGAAATGTCCACCTAGGAAATTTTTAGACGACTGGTTTCATAACCTCTAGAATTTAAAATTACGGCTTAAAATATCATTTTGCAGACAAATTCAAAAGGGTCTCTACCTTATTTTATTCAATTCTCACGAGGCTCAAAGGGAGGCACTAAAGCGTCAATACTGGACAGTGGGAAATACTTCCTTCCATGCCCTAGCTTGGTCTCCAGAGGCGATCGGTGATGAGGTTCTCGCACTGTCCTCCCCTAGGTAGGTCATCCTCAAGGATGTCCCCCCCTTCCTCTAGTGTTTTCTTCCACAGTTAATGGAACCTTTTGGAAAAATGATCCGCATTGATGAAACGACCCGCATCGTCCCTAACCTGGATGCCAGAATGCTTGTGTTGATTAAGCCTGGGATTGATATCCCATTATCTTTAACCCTAAATGTCAATGAAGAAACCTTTGTCTACCCTATTGAAGTGCTTGGAGGATTAAATGCATGCTTTCTTTGCAAAAAAGGAGGGTATCTTCGGAAAAATTACCCAATCATTAATCGCAGAAATCATAAACCCAACATTAACTCAACTGATGCTTCCACAAACCCTAGAACCAAGATTTTTCAACACTCATCCACCCCTCTCCCTTCTAATGAAGAAGCTTCTATTCCCACCACCAATTCTTCAGAATTAAAGCCCATGCACGTTGATCACACGCCCCTTATCTCAGACCAACTCGGTCCGACCTCTAACCCAGCAATTGGTCCTTCAGAATCACCCTCTGACTGTTTTCAGTTGGTCACTTCTAGGAAGCGTAGGAGGAAAATTAGCAACCTGAATGCCCCAAATCAAAACCATCCTAATATCCCAACTATCAGCCAAGGAACGGGCATCTGCGATTACCCCATCCCTTCAAGTTATAGCTCACCTGCTCTTGCTCGAACCCTAGCAAACTCTGTTGTAAAAAAAAATGGTTAAAAAGCTTGCGAAGCCTAGTCAAAGTGCTGATGTTGCTAGCACCAGTGATAACCCTGCATGTGTGATGATCAGATCTAAAACCCCCAAGAATTCAGACTCCTCATCACCTGCAGGGCTTACCCTTGAAGTTAACATCACCAACGCTTTGACTGCCTCTATGCTCAGAGAGTTAGAAGATAATCATGTTATTTAAGTAACCTATGCCAATAAGGGTCTTGAAGAAATTAGGTCTAGCACAGTGCTCCTTGGCTTTCCAGACTCCCAGATGTTTGGGTCTGACATAGGATGAATTGCAGCTACTAGGAATGAACCATCTGAAGTTAGTGAAGATGAGGACGACCTTATGAAAGGAACCTCCTTGACTAAAAAGAAAGGTAGGCCTATGGGCTCCAAGAATAAAAAGAAATCTGGAGATCCTTGCGGTCTCCCTAGTTGAACCTCTTAACCTTCCTCTGTAATGAAATACATCTCTTAGAATATTAGAGGCCTTGAGTCACCTGATAGGAAGTTTGTCATCAAAAGTTCTCTGAGCCATGACAAGAACATAGATTTCTTGATGCTGCAAGAACTTAAATCCGTTGGTTTCCATCTTGACAGCTCACTTAACTTTATCTGGAGAGATGCAATCAAAATCTGCACCAACCACCTGAAAGGAAAGGGAGGAGCTGGTGTTCTTATCTCCCCTAAGTGGGCAAGCAACATTAGGGATAAAGGGATCTCCCCATGCAACAGAGCAGCCTGGGCTACCCTAGATATTTGGGGTTCCAGCTTTGGTGTTTACTCTATATATGCACCTAATGACTATAAGGAAAGAGTGTCCCTTTGGATCTGGCTAACTTCCCTCCCAAGTATCCGTTGGATAGTGGCTGGAGATTTCAATATGACTGAGCATCAAGATGACAAGGCTGGGGGACTTCCTTTTGAATGGAAAAATGCAGAAAAACCTCACTGGGACAAACTTAAACAAAAACTCCAGTTATTTGACCCCCTCGAGGGCACTAAAACTGCTTCTTCTAACCTATGGTACACTTGGTGCAACTTTCAACAAGGTCCCAATCGTATTTATTCCAGACTAGATAGATTTTATGTTAACAATGACTTCTTCTCCTTCTCCTCTAACCACTTGGGGAGTGCAGTTATTGTCCGTCTAGTTACCCTTTCTGACCATTTCCCTATCCTTGCGGTCATTAACACTAGAAATGCTATCCCCATCAGCAGCCCTTGTAGCAAGAAATTTATTCTCAACACCTCCCTCCTCAAAGACCAAGATGTTCTAGGTGCCCTTAAGGTAGTTAGGTTCTTCAACCTTCAGCCTCAGCCTCCCCAATCCTGCACTCTCAGGTGGACAAGGAATGTCATCTCCTGGCAGAAAGTACTCCAAACCATTGGCCAAAAGAAAGCCAAGGACTCTAGAGCCATGAAAAAAACTCTCACCCATCGCCTCCATTCCCTAGAGTAGGATATTCAGAATAACCCCTCCTCCCCTACCTTGGCCAAGCATGTTTCTAAACCCAGAGATATCCTTAGAAAGCACCAGCAGGTCAAAATCAGGGGAGCCTTCATTAGAGCTCGCAACCACTGGCTCCAATTTGGAGATAAAGGCTCCAAAATCTTCTTTAACCTCCTTAGGCAGAAACAAAACAGAGAAAAAATTGATAGAATAACTGTAGACAACAAGGAACTCCTGGATCTCAATGATATCAAAGAGGCCTTCAAAATGTTCTATAGAACTCTCTTTACCTCAGAAGATAATGAGGCCTCAAAAGAGGCTCGACACAAATGTAGTACCATCATCCCTAAAAGAATCTCTAAAGATGATTCTCTCCTCCTCAAAGCCAGGATCTCTATACAAGAAATTGTCGATGCCATTAAAGCCCTCAAGGATAATAAGGCCCCAGGCCCCGATGGTCTCCCTACAGAGTTCTACAAAGCCAATCTAGAATGGGTCACGCATGACCTCTATGACATATACAATGAAGTTCTTGACAATGGTACCCTAGGGGAATTCATAAATAAAGGTATTGTTAAACTCATCCCTAAAGAAGGAGACAAAGCACTCATTAAGAACTGGAGGCCAATCACCCTCCTCAACGTCTCCTACAAAATCCTTGCCAAAGCCTTAGCTACCCGCCTTGAAAATATTCTTCCAAAATTCATTTGCTCTACCCAAACTAGATTCATTAAAGGCAGATACATATTGGAAAACCTTATCACTAGTTGGGAATCCATCGAATGGGCTAGAACCTCTAACCAGGACTCTACCATGTTCCTTGTGGACTTTGAAAAAGCCTATGACAGAGTCGAGTGGGATTTCATCCTCATGATGCTCCAAGCTTTTGGCTTCCTTAATGAGTTCTGTGACTACGTCCAAATTCTCCTCAAAGATGCTTCCGCCATGATTGAAGTTAATGGAACCCTATCCCAACCTATTCCTTTCTCTAGATCCATAAGGCAGGGCTACCCTCTTGCCCCTGCTCTGTTTGTTATTGCCTCAGATGCCCTCTTTTATCTCCTTAGAGATGATACTCTATCTCCTAGAGTCCATGGCATCGTGCTGTCGGATGACTCTGAGCTGCTGAATATCCAATTTGCTGATGATACCTCTCTTTTCCTGGAGCTCTCTAGGCAAAACATCGATTCCCTCAACCTAAAAATTGACACCTTTGGTAAAGCCTCTAGAGACAGGATCTCTAGCTCCAAATCTATTTTAGTTGGTAGGAAGGATGAACCTCCAAACTGGCTACAGCAAGTTGGGTACTCATGGGGAGGACCCAACATGATTGTCAAGTATCTCGGTATCCCCTTTTCTATTTCTACCTCTCTTTGAGACATGTGGACCTGGGTTAAGGGGAAAATTGATAAGAAGCTCAACAAGTGGGATAATAGTATCCTCTCCCTAGCAGGTAGGGTTCAAGTATGTCAAAAAATCCTCTCTTCGTACAGTATCTACTACTCTTCGGTTTGGATGTTCAACAATTATCAAATTTATGAAATTCAAAAGGCTATCAGATGCTTCCTTTGGTCTGATGGTAAGGGCAAAAGAAAGGCCCATGCAGTGAAATGGGCCTGGTGCCACTTAGACAATAAACTTGGAGGTTTGAGCCTTAAGGATCTTAAGTTGCAAGGAATCTCCCTTGTCGCCAAATGGATATTTCATGCACTAGATGGGAAAGAACCTTGGAAAATTCTTATAAGAAACAACATTCAAAATGGATTGCCTAAGGCTGCCAAATCATGGCAAGCCCTCCCACTCAGTGATCTACTTGCTAGAAGTTTCTCAGTGTCTATCCAAGGCACCTAGGTCTTTAAGTCCATCTGGAAATCCTGGGAGCATGTGCGTAGACTTAATTGCAACTCTAGCTTTGACTGTGATAACACTATACATGGTGAAAGGTCGATATGGTGGAACCTCCACCATAATTCTAAGCCACTAGCCTTAACCCAAGGCTGTTCTGCAAGATTTTGGCATAACAAGGGGATCAAGTATCTTACAGATATCTTGGAAAATGACAACCTCATCACCTGGGAGAAACTTAGTAGTAAATTTAATCTTCTTGCTTCGCATAAGGGGACCTACAATATGATTAGGAATGCCTGTAACACCCTCAATCTCCCTAAGAACACTCATGTTGACACCCATAGGTACCTCTCATTCCTTTGGAAGGATGGCTCCCCCCTCCCAAAAATTAAGTCCAAAGTTATCTACAACTTGCTTAACCAGGATACCTCTGTGATCGACCATGTCAACACCCTATGGAATGTCCACCACAGCCCCACCGCTTGGTATAAAACCTTTGAGAACCTTTGGAAATCCCCCATCCCCCCTAAGATCAAGTGTTTCAGATGGCAACTCTTACTGGATAGATTGCCTATTAGGAATAATGTAGTTGCATACGATCTTTGTTCTGTCTGCAATAAACCTGAGTCCACTCGGCACATCTTCCTTGACTGCCCTTTTGCTAGGGAGATCCGCTTAATGTTTGGAATATCCATTACTGAGCATGTCTTCACTTATGATATAGTTACTGGTTTCATCCATAATCTTAAAAAGGATGCTAACTTAATTTGGCAAATTTTGTCTTCTTTTATCCTCTGGTTTATTTGGAAACTCAGAAATGAGGAGAAGTTCCAAGGTAATGCTAGGGAACTTACTAGTTTTTTTAAAAAACTCACACACTATAAAACTGTTGTGCAGGTTTGCTTCCTGATGAATGCTGAATGAGACAAACTCCTAAGGTTCCTCAAAGAAGGCCGAGCCACCATGTTTATATACGAGATGCAAGATGGGTATGAATGGGCAAGGATCATAAAAAATCAATCCGCCTTTTAGAGTGTAGTTAAGAAATTGATTAAAGAACTTCAAGATACCAGAGCTCCCACTTTCAACAAGGTTGACATGTGCATACAAATCATGGAAAGGAAGAAGGTGGTCTGGATGGAAGGACCACAGGGGTGGACCACATGGCTGGAAGACCAGGATGAAATCCTCCTCTAGTTCCTTATGGCAGCAAGCATAACTTTATTTTGGAGTTTTCTTTTAGTGCATTGTATATGATACTCGTCTAGTTCTTTTTGGTATCACTGTTGAGGCCCTGCCTCCCCTGAACTCATATGTATAACCATCTTTTTGGTCTCTCGATTTATAATATAAAAAAAATATTTTAAAACTTGTAAATTAATCTCACTTCACATTAATACATTTTTATTGTTTACAAATTACCCTCTTGTTTTTGCATTTATATCTTGTAGCTTTCAGATAACTAAAGTTAAAAAAAAACAATATAATATAATATAACAATATTATTAATAATATCTTAAATAAATTTTAATAAATAAATTTAATATAACACTTACATATTAAATTTAATATAAAACTAATATATTTAGTAGAGGTATTATGAATATTATTCATTGTTAATATTATTTTTTATGAATTCATGTTTCTTGTATTATGAACAGTTTGATTTCATTGAATATGTTTTTCACTAAGTTCTTGTCAGTTGGTGTAAAGCTTGGTCCAAATTCTACTTCCCCATATGTCTTATAAAGGGATGTGTAGGAAACATTCATTTGTTTGAACCATAACCCTCAACTTAAATTGTACAAAAGGTTTTGGATATTCCAATTTTCTTTTATGATAATTAAATTTATTGGATAGAGCCTAAAAATAATTCTAACATGAATAGATAATCTTCTAAAGCTAAGTAAGAAACAATTTAAAAAACACAAGTTTCTAACCTTCAGAATCACTTTCCATCTCTTCATCATCCGCAAGGCCTTCTGTTTCATGTTGATTTGTTGAGTCTACTTCTCTAGGCCTTCCATCATGATATTTTTATTTTTAACACACATAAAGGATGTAATTCTCAATTAACATTATGCATTTAATATTTTTATTTTTTATTTTTATTTTTTATTTTTTTTCTTTTTATTTTTATTTTATTTTTATTTTTATTTTTATTTTTATTTTTATTTTTATTTATTTATTATATTTTTTATTTTTTTAAGAATGGGACATTCATTAGATTTGATTAATTTTCACTAAGTACTTTCTATGTTGTCTTTTCTTGTCTTTCATATGATTTATATCTTCTTATTATAATATTAAAATTATTTATTTTAGTTAGCTTAATGTTATCCTCGTGTAATTAATACTCTATCACTTAGGTGGAAAATAATTCTTACTATTTCCAATGCAACTGCATATATCAAAATCAAATGACAACACATATAATTTTAACCTTTAATGTAGATAGTTCTAAGTTACAATTATTAATTAAAATTACATTGACTATTTCTATTTCTTAGAAATTATTTAACTTCAACCTTATGATTTCATTTTCATAAAAAAAATTTACTAATAATAAATTAATTCAAACAATCATTCTTGTTCTTAACATTAAAAAATACTAAAGATACAAAAGTTTAAAATCTTAGGTACTTCTCTTATTATATTTATTACTTTTATTACAATATTAAGACAAGTACATGTTATTAATTTGTTGGAGATTATATGTTTCTTTTATTTCCTAGATGATATTTGTGTTCATCTTCTCTTTTAAGTTTCAATATAATATATATTGATCCGTAGATTAAACATTTTTATTTTTTATTTTTTGTGACAAAAAAGATTAACTCCATAATATATTACAGTAAGAGTAGAGTACGAAGATTTGCATAATATGTGAAGATCTCTTACTATTTAGCAATACAATATGGCTGATTAACTGTCATATTTTAGTTCGATAAAAATAAAAAAGAAAAATACATATGTTGCAAAAATTACATAATGATTCATGACTTGAAACTATAACTTAAAAATATGAGTTACCTCTTGGCTTGTGGCCCAATTAATAAGTATGGTCATGATCAAGTATTTGGTTGTGAACTCATCTCTATTTAAATTTCTAGGTAAAGATAAATAGTTTTCCTTTAACTATTTTATGTTGAGTTTCTTTATACAAATTGCTAGATTATTTTTCCATGTTTTCTTAGATTCATTCCAATCCACCTCAAGCAATAGTTCATAGAGAAGCATACAAAAAACAATATCCAAATCATTTAAATTATGGCTATAAAAAACTTTCTCAACCACCGTCTTGATTTCTTACTGATATTTATTGAAATTTGCAAATATTTAAGAGAGTAAAAAGAAGAGAGTGATGAACTGATGTCAATATCTCTACAATAATTGCTATTATTCCTAGAATGAACCTTTTTTCTGATAAAACTATTGATTTAAACATTGATGAATGCAACAAAAAAGATAAGGGAGATTTTTAAGAAAGACATCTACTACAATGATGTGTCTGGTTTTAGTTTGAGTAGTGACACTCAACGATTATTTTTTTTCCCTAAGCCCTTACTTATTTTAACACGCTTTTGTGAAGCATCAGGCACATCTCCAAGTGGATACCCTAAAATTTTCATAAAATTTTCTAAGGTTTTCAATACTTCTAGAGGAATTTAAACAACCACCCATCTCTGAACCAAGGGGCATATTCAACTGAGAATTGACATTAAATACAGAAGAAAGAGAAGCATGAAAGAAAAAAAGTTGTTGTTCATGAAAAATGCTATGTGTTAATCTTTTTATTCGCAATTGACTTTGGGATACTAATTCACAACTCGAGGATTTGTATCCTCACTCATCAACCCTTCATGAACTAGAATCTACATTTAATTGTCAACCCAAGAACATGAACTTGAAATGAACCATCAAAATATATGCACTATGGAAGCCTTCTAAGCTATTTTATTAGTTGTGGATAGAAATAAACTCAAAACAACAAACTAAATTAAAAAGATAACAATGCTAGAAATAAAAATAATTACACAATAGTGACAGTGTTCACGAGGTTTGGAATGGTGGGACTCGACGTATCTCGACATGTGGAGGGGCCCAAATCCTCATCAATAGATTTTTCACCCTCGTTGGGGTGAAACCAATTGCAGTCAGGTCATTTTTTATCCAGGCTTAAAGGTAAAGCTATTTCTGATGTTCCTCAAAAAGTGGACCCTAGCTCGGGTACTTGCTCGATTTCCATATTAGACTGCATTGTGGAGAGAAATATTTCTAATATGGAGTCAGTTCTAGTTGGGAATTTTGTTGGCCCCCGCCCTAATATTGAATCAGTTAGGGAATGGGTTGCCCGGAAATGGAAAGGGAAAGGTCGGATTGATGTGGTGGCAATGGGTAATAAATTTTTCTCCTTCTCCTTTGTATGTGATGAGGATCTTAGATCTGTCCTTGCGGAGGGTCCTTGGATGTTGGGTAAAACCTCCCTTGCCTTAAAGAAATGGAAACCTGGTTTTAATCCTGTCTTGGGAGTGCAATGAGGCACCCATTTCAGTCTGTCTTCTTGGACTCCCTTTGGAGTACTGTGATGAGGCGATCTTTGTAGGTCTAGCAACTTGCTTTGATGAGATTCTATCGTTGGATCCGATGACTGCAACAAAAAAGAGGCTAGTCTAGCGTCGGTTGTGTGTCAATGTAAAACAAGCTGCTGATTTACCGTCTGATATCACACTCAGCTCAAAAATTGTCTTATGGGTGCAGAAGGTGGAATATGAATCTATTCCTTTTGGTTCTTTTCACTATAAAAAAGTGGGTCACTGGGCGAAGTAATGTTCAGCTAAACCAAAACCAAAAAAGATCTGGAAAAAGAAAGTTGAGGGTCAGGGTAGCGGCCAGAACCAACAGGTTCCTCCTATGGGGGAACTTAGTGATGCATTGTAGAAGAAAGAATCTTCAGATGTGCTAGATAAATAAAGCTCGAATGGGAATGTTAAGGAAATGGTTTCTATTCCACCGCATGTTGACCCCCAAGTTAATATTGAGGATTCTGTTCAAAAGGATAATGGGGTGACTGTAGAAACCCCCATTCAGTTGGTTATTGATATGAGTAGGAATATGGAGTAGGATAATCTTGAGAAAGTTGATGGGCAGATGGTGATTGATATCCCTACGGATATTTCAGAGATATGCAATCCTTTTACTCAAGTCAAATCCAGGAATCGAAGAAGGAGTCCACCATCTCCTATTACCAATGTCTCAACACTGGGAGCTTTGGGTATCACAACCAGAAAACGACAGGGGATGGATTGTGGGTATTAACCTAAAGGGGTGGGAAGACTACCAAATAGTGTATGCAGGGATAGGCTAGGTAAAGCCGCTATTGTAGATCAGGTTTAGAGAACTATTTAAGATATGGGGATTGGATCCCCCTCCCTTATTAAATGAAAATCATCTCATCGAATATTAGGGTGCTTAATCACCCCCACAAACATGATCTCCTTTCCAATATTGTAAGAGATCATAAACCAGATATTTGTCTCATTCAGGAGACAAAGATGCCTTCTAGCAGAGTGGAGAGAATCAAGTTAGCCAGTTTTAAAGATTGTGTTGTTCATTGATTTGATGCAGATGGAGCCCTAGGTGGGTTAGCCACTCTATGGAACATGAGGATCCTTCGAGGTATGGTAGTTCTTACTTGTGCTAATTATATTGCTACTAGATTCACTAGTCTCAAGGATGGTTATTCATGGATTTTATCTAATATTTATGCCCCCAATGGGATAAGTGCCAGGAGAAATCTTTGGGGTTCCTTGAGTCAGGCTAGACTTTCTTTCCCGAATGATAGATGGATTCTTAAGGGGGATTTTAATACTCCTCTTTGTAGCGGAGAGAAAATGGGTGGTGCTCTAATCTCTAAGGAAACTAAACAAGATCTTCTTGATATGATCAATGCTCTTTGTTTATTTTACCTAGATCTTATTGGTGCTCATTTACATGGTCTAATAGAAGGAGTGGTTCAGACCTTATTAAGGTCAAACTTGATCGAGGTCTAATTTTGCCAAATTGGCTTACAAAAATTCTTGTAGCTTGTCCTATCTCTCTAGAATTGGATCGGACCATTTCCTGATTGTCTTGAATATGGTACCCCTTTATGGCAGAAAATCTTTTCCCTTTAGATTTGAGAAAATGTGGACCATGAATATGGAACTTTAGGATAAGATTTTAGAATGGTGGGACATTATTATTCAGGGGACTGGTATATATAGAATTGTTAACAAATTGTCCAATGTTAAATCCAATATTCTATAGTGGAACAAATCTGTGTTCGGGAATATTTTTCAGCAAAAGGAAAACATAAAGAAGGAGTTGGATGATATTCAATTTCTTAGTGAGGGGTTGGGATACAACCCTAGAATCATGGATAAAGATATTAAACTATTGAATAAGCTTCATGACATTATTTCTAAGGAAGAGGAATATTGGAAATAGAGATCTAGAGTTGTATGGCTTAAAAGTGGGGACAAGAATACTAAATTTTTTCATATGACCACTATGAAACATAGAGCTATCAATAGAATTAAGAAGTTATAGGTTAACAACTAGTGGGTGGATCAGAATTAGGATTTGTCTAAGGAGGACATCGATTTATTCTCCTCCCTCCTCTTTGATGATGGTCCTCTGGATCTTCAGGCCCTAGAGAATATTCTTTAGGAGGTTTTGCTTAAGGTCACCCTGGAGATCAACAAGGAGCTTACCAGAATCCTGAGTTTTGAAGAGGTTAATAAAGCCACTTTCTCCTTTTAAGGGAACAAAGTTCCAAGCTCATATGGTTTTCCAATGTTTATTTTTTCCAAATGTATTGGCAGATTGTTGTTAATGATGTTTTTGAGGTTGCTAGAGAGTTATTTGGTTCCAGTTCTCTTTTCAAAGAGTTGAACGCCACCTTTTTTATTTTTATCCCTGAAAAACCTAATGCTAGCAACTTTCATGATTTTAGACCCATTAGTTTGTGTAAGTCGATTTATAATATTATCTCTAAGATTCTAGTTTTGAGACTCAAAGCTATCATGCCTATGTTGATTTCCAAACATCAAAATGGTTTCATCCTTGGCTGACAGGTTTTGGATTCTATTATTGTGGTTGATGAAAATGTCTATTCTCTAGTTTTAATAACGGCAGTTTCCTTCTCAAGATCGATCTTTTGAAGGCCTATGATCGGGTTAATTGCCAGTTTTTGATAAGTGTCCTACAGGCTTTTAGTTTTTATAGTCATTTTCTTCAGTTGGTTGAACAATGCATATCTATGCTGAATTTTTTGTCTTCATTAATGGTTCCCCCTCTAGTTTTTTGTCTACCTCAATAGGTATTTAGTAGGGTGATCCTCTGTCCCCCTTTGTCTTCATCTTAATGAGTGAAGCTCTGAGTAAGGTAATTCAACAGGGTATCAAAATGGGCAATTTAAAAGGCCTTAAGCATTCCTCTCAATATCTTGTGTGTTCCCATAATTTTTTTATGATACTGTCCTTATTGGAGAGAATTATGTTAGGAAAGATAAAGTATTGAAGGCCATTTTGTCCCTATATGAAAGAGGATCTAGATAGAGGATAAGCTTATCCAAAATCTCTATCTTCTTCCTCAACACCCCTGCTTATAGATAGAATAAAATTGCTGAAATTTTGGGGTTTAAAATTGGCACTCTATCAGATACTTATTTGGGCCTACCTCTATGCCTTGGTCCTCCGAAGACATTTTGGTCAAGTATTATTAACATATTTTATAGGAAGTTGGCAGGGTGGAAAGGTGCCCTCCTTAGCCAAGTTGGTAAACTCCTTCTTATAAAATACCCATTGCTTCTGATTTATGCCAAGAATTTATTTAAAGTCCTAGTGAAATTTGTGGAGTGCATGGAAAAGATTCGAAAGACCTTTTTCTGGTCTAGGTCTTAAAGTAAAAATAAATTGCATATTCTTTCATGGGAATAGGTGTTCTTCCTAAAAAGCTTGGTGGCCTAGCCCTCAGACAGATGCAAGATTTAAACATACTTGTGTTATCCAGATAATTATGCATATGTCTTAAAGAAGATAATGAATGGATCTCTATATTCCATCATAAATATCATATTTAGGGAACTGAAGATGCCTTGGAGAATTACCTATTCCCCTTTGTGGCATGTGATATCTGGAATAGTTTTTTCAATTAGAAGGATATTATTTCTCAAGGGATGAGATGGTATCTTGGACATGGTGGAAATCTACACTTCTAGGATGACTGTTGGGCGGGGGAAGGTTCCTTGTCCATCTTCTCATGGGTGGACAGTTTCAAGAACAAATGTATTAGACTTGTTGGTGTGTGGGTTGCTAATTATATTTGTGAGGGAGCGTGGATTGATCTTGTTAGTATTGATTCTTCCCTTTGACCTATCTAGGAGTGGCTTTCATGGATTCATACTCTCTTGTTTCATGTTGTTGATAATTTTTTTGGATTAAATCTCCCTATGGGGTCTTCTCTATTGCTAATAATTTTTCAGATCATCACTAAGTCCTTGTCTTTGGCCCCATTTTGGACTGGTATCTGGAACAATGTCTTGATCCCCAAAATTGATATATTTTTTTTGGCTCTTTATGCAGGAGAAGGTTCTAACCATTGGCAATCTTTGTAAAAGAGGTATGGCTATCCCCAACATATGTTTCTTATGTAAAGAAAATGTGGAGAATGCTAACAACATCCTCCTACATTGCCTATTTTCTATTTAAGTTTGGGTCTTCTTCTTTCAGCTATGTGAGTTATGGTGGCTTTTGTCGAGTAATATCAGGGATTGTTAGTTCCAATGGGTTTGTCCCTCGGGAAATGCCTCTCTTAGAATGCTCTAGAGTTGCATGATGCCTCACATTTCTCTAGGTCTATGGAAGGAGACAAATAATAGGATCTTCGGGGATAGGGAGGCCTCACCTATTATTGGGGTGCATAGAATACATAACACTATTCAGGAAAACCTCCTATCCTCTTGTCCCTCCCACAAAGGACAAGAGGATAGGAGGTTTTTCTTAATACTGTTCTGTTCAGGATTTGGTTTTCCTTAATATAATCACCAAATGTCTTTTGTCTAAGGTTTTGCTTGGCTTCGATTTTTCTTTACCTTATTGTTTTCTTGATGTCATTATAATAATAATTAAGTTTAGATTTCAGTCTTAAGATATAAATCCAATAAAGTTTTACATAAAGTAGTTTACACAATTGAGGAAGGATATGCAGCAACTCCTTTAATGAAAGCATCCATTAAAACTCATAGTTGTTGTTACCTCATGAAATATTATGATTGCAAGATAAGCATAGGATGGGTTTGTTAAAAATACTTTAGAATCTTTCAAGAAAATATGATTGGCATGGTGAAACCCTTGTGAGAAAAAGACCACACCAAAGAGAACAATGCTTGTGTTATTCCTTCAAATGGGTTACAAGAATACTTCTCTCTAAATTCCTCTAGAACTTTATTACTGCTACAACCTACAAAACAACTTGTCTAACCTGCTACAAGAGTACAAAGAGTTTGATTTAATTGAATTTTTTCTTCACTTATTAAAATATTTCAGTATGCTCTAAATTCTAGTTCCCCATATCTCTTATAATGGGTTGTCTAAGAATCATTTGTTTGCTAGAAACATAACCCTCAACTTAAAATTGTACAATTTTTTTTGGATATTCCTATTTTAAGCACTCGTAAATGATGCAATTATAAATTAGTATTATACATTTGATTTATTTTTTATTTTGTATATCTATATAATATTAGCTTCTTAATTGATTCACTATTTTTTTTAATTTAATGATGCCTATTTTTTTGTAATGAGTGTCACTTATATGTGATTAAAAAGAATGGGACATTCACTAGATTTAAGTATTTTTCACTGAGTACTATCTCTGTTTTATATTCTTGTCTTTTATGTCATCTATATCTTCTTATTATAATATTAAAATGATTTATTTTAGTTGGCTTAAGGTTATTCTAAAAGATCAAGTGCTCTTCCAAGTGGGAGCCACCTTTAATCTTGAAGATCCTTGGAGATAGAGGAACATGAGACATGCTTGGGGTTCTTGATTTTGAAGTTAACTTATTTTAGTTTCTATTTTTGATTTCTAACTCTAACATAATGTTTCATGTGTGTGTTTGATGTTGTTTGATTCTCTTTTGCAGGTTCCACACTTTCGAAATCACATTTTTGGCACCCACCATTGGGCTTGGCCCCTAAATCTATCAAAATTCTAACATTTTTATGCAGGTCCGGCTAAGAAATCTGCTGCAATGCATTTCATCTTTGTTATAGTGCATTTGGTCTCCGTTATAGCGCATACACTCACTGTTATAGTGCATTTGAAGTACGATGCAACACATACATTCTTTGTAATAGCGCATTTGCATAAACAGGGTTACAATTTCTATCTTCTGTCTATTTTCTAATTTTGGACAGTTTAGCGCATTTACTGCATCTTGTAGCACATTTGCAGTACGTTGTAGTGCATTTACTCTCTGTAGTGGTGCACCGACTCTCGGTTATACCACATTTGCGTAGCACATTTGCATTCTGTAATAGCTATTCGTCACTGAGGAAAAAATTTGTAATCTTGTTTGGTGAATTAGGCTTGCCTAGCCCAGCAAGTGATTGGGATTTTCACTAACTTCTTTTTTGCAGGTTTCTAACAGTTTCTTGCACATTGGAGGAGTTAAGTTAGGATTTCTTTATTTTCTTTGCTAGCATTTTCAAAGTTGGTTAAAAAGAATTCACATTTCTTTTGGTAAAAAGAACTTCATATTTTCAATTTGGTGCTTTAAAAGGGCTCTAAAAAGAACACCACTTGCAAAGGTAAAAATAATCACAAATCAAGCTTTGCTTTCTTGCAAGTTAGGAGCAAAAACACTTCAAAATTGGGCTTAAGAAGAACAATCAACTTGTTCTTTTTTGCAAAATTGATTTACTTTATAGCAATGTGCTTTCATTTTGTTGACCATGATTTCACTTTCCTAGTTAGAAAACCATTGTTATGTGGGACTAAAATAAACACCATGTTTGATTGGAGCAACATCTCCAATTAGGACTTAGACAATCATTGCTTTGAAAGGGTAAAAATAACTTTGTGTGCTTTGTCTTGAGTGGTAGGTATATGCTCTCCCCTTAATTGGGTGACCAAAAATCCAAACACACTCTTTTCATGCTTCATTTACTTTCAAGCATTTAAAACCTTTTGAGGGTCTGCCTTCCCAAACGCCTTAAGGGGGCTAGTGAGAAGGGTACGATCCAAGAGGGCAATGGCTAAAGAAAACTTTATCAACCCACTATAATCAAATGTGGAGGTTGATAAAAACCCCTTCAATGATAGTATGTATTTGATAGCCTTCCCCTAGTATCCTTTTGATGCGAAAAGCCTTTGTTCTAAAGGTTGGGAAGTCTCTTAATTGAGTTTATCATTTGCCACACTGAATGGAACCTTTACTATGAACCGTATAAGTAGAAACCTTGAGCCGAGTCAGTTGCCATGCATTGACAATATCATACTGCAAGGGTGGGGAAGAATTCACCCCCAAGATCACTCACCATACATCTCCCAAGATAACTACTCAATTGAGGAGCAATCCTCTTTGGGTTAATTTCTGGAAAAAAAAGGCAAAAAAATGGGCACCCTATAGGGGGTGACACGACTATTTGAGTTGAAGGAGTATCGAGCTATGGGCTATGGTATTGTCAATGACTCTTGAATAAAGAGTCTACTTGGTGTGTCTTCTTTGTATCCAAACCAGTGAAAACATTGGGGATTTGAACACATCCCCAAAGAACATACACTAAATGTTTAGCATTAGGATGACCATTGTCTTCATGTGTGCTATGTATTCTTGTCACAAATGATCAAACATCTTGCAAAGTATCAATCAACAAATCAAAAAATAAATCAGTTCAAACAAAGGAATCATAGAGTGGAGAAGTTTACAAATCCAACAAAGCACGTTTTGAGTTAGTTATTAACTTTTCAACTATCTTTAGGAAAGAATTTCATCCAACAAGATTAGGGGAGTATCAAACCAAGTCATCAAGATTTTATCATCCAACTATCTCAATGACAACAATACCTAGCTAGGTATTCAATTTTCCATATTAGGAGACTTTATCCATATCATTTGACATGCTTTGTCATAGGGGCCTATCGAACAAACCCTCTATTCAACTTAGTAAGATTGAGTATCTGAAATGAAGTATCCATCAAGTCAACAACATCAACCTATCCAAACTGAAACTTTGATCACTCATGTGACCATCCCTTATCACTTAAAAAGGAAGAAGCTTATTCAAAAGAAATGAGTCCTAGCCTATATCAAGATCAAGATATCATGGCTCTCCAATCAAATCCCATTTTTGATTAAGATCCCACCTATCAAGAATCTTATGATGATCCCCTAAGATTTTGGTATTCCATCCACGATGATCCCCTTTTATCTCAAGAGTAGAGTCCCATTCAACATCCACCTCTTAAGCAAGAGCGTGATATCCCTTCCATCTCCTTCACTAATTTAATTCAAAATCAAGAGAAAAGCACAAACTTGAATGATCCTACTCCAAGTCAAGATCAAGATTAAGGAATTCTTTCATCCTCCAAATCCATTTTAGGTCCTTTCATTCCAAAGTCAAACTCTTCATCCTCCAAATCCATTTTAGGTCCTTTCATTCCAAATTCAAACTCTCCATCCCTTCCATCCATCTTGGGTCGTTGCCTCCCTCCATCCACCAATCCATCACCTCAAATGATCCATAAGAAATATCAACTAAGGCACACATCTTTGAACTTCTTTCAACCATCTATCTAAACATCTTTCCAAAACTATTCTTCCATCATTTCCTTTATCTATTTTGGGTCCTTATGTCCCAAAATTCAATTTTCCTCAATCTCTTCATCACTTCTTGAGTTGTGTACCAAAACTCATCTTGAATATATTTCCATCTATCCTCGCACAAATCTTCAAACATTCTATCTATTATCCAACATGTCTTTCCTATCCTTCCATCCTTTTCATTCAATCCTTTGCATAAATTCATCATCTGTGAAATAGGCGTTTGTGTCATTTTGTCACATGCTTTCCCATGCTCGAATCTCATGTTCAATCCTTTTCCTAGATATATATTCATGAAATGCTTTAGAATCCGAGGTTGTTCCTCTTTAACATTTTGCTTTGGTTGGGATACACACTCAATCCAGAAAAGAACTACTTATCGTATCTTGGTACCAACATCTTTTGATTACTATATCTCATGCACTTAATCAATTGCTCTAAATCATTGTGATCTCTTAGTCAAAGACATGGCTAGTGAAAAATCTAAAATCTTACTTCAACGCCACTGTAATTATCAGACCCATGTAAGTTTCATTACTTACAAGACAATGCAATCAAAATAAGAAAAGAAAAGGACAATATCAAAAGATCAAAAGCATGATCAAGAAAAGAAAAGAAAAGAAAAAAAAAATGAAATATCAAAATTCTTGGCTATGGGAACATGCGAGTAAATCCATCGGGGCTATGGACGTCTGGCTAGCAATGGAGCAATATTTGTGATATTACAACTCGATAACCTCATCGGAGCTATGGACGCTTGCTGGCAGTGAGGCTCTATCCAGAATGCTTTTTGAAGTCACGGTAACTCATGTAGCTAGCCACGTTGGATTCATAAGATTACAATGATCATATGAGCCAGAATGAACCCAATTACACACACATGGGTAATCAAAGACTAAGTACCTTGATCTAGTTTAGGATTCTTCTTCCCTTTTGAGTCTACTTCCTAGTTGCTAGATATGTTTGGTTGAATTTTTTGGAGGTTCTTAGTGTGGGTTGGGTCTCTATCTTTGAAATTTTTTAGGAACACTTATTTAGGTGGTGTTAAATACTATGAAAATATTACATATCACCTCTTTGCAAATGGAGACCTCTATACTTGGGGTCAAAGTTTCATCCACTCTATTCTTCATACCACATCTCCCATTATCCTTCCTCCAATATCCATTACCCTATCTAAATTCATCCAATGCTATCTATGATCTTGCTTCATGCTAATCCATACCATCTATCCTAACTATTCATTTCTTTCATCTTCTATCACTATCTATGATCTTGTTTCTCCTATCCATATCCTATCTCCATCCATATCCCCTTTTCCATCATTGATCTTGATCAAAACTAAGGACAAAAACATGATTTTAAAAAGCTCTTGATGTGTCTCCTCATAAGCTACCTTCATCTTTCTCCTATCCATTTCCACCTCAATTGTTTAGTCATCCATTCATAATATTCCTTGTCTTTCTATACATTGGGGAAACCGAATACATCTTTCTTCTAATCCAAAAAGCTCCAAAAATCAGAAATGTCTAAAAAAAAAACTAAAAACTAAAAAATTGAAAATCAAAGCATGAACACATGGCCCATCCATCAAATCAACAACAGGAAAACTCTCAAAGTCTACAATCAAACTAACCACATGTCTTGTTAATCAATTTATCACTTGAAATCAATCAACATCAACATGTCTTATATAGGGATAGGTACACTTGAAACCAGATAGATCGGTCTTATACGGGGTGCTCACTCTTTGAAACCAGACATTCCTATCAATCATTGAGTCTTGTTAATCAATCCATCTATCAACATCAACATCAAACTATCTTATACATGGATAGGTACACTCGAAACCAAACAATTCAGTCTTATACGGGGTACTCACTCTTTGAAACCAGACATTCTTATCAATCATCGAACAAATCAAAATAATGACATAGATCAATTTGACTGCTAGATTTTGATCTATTTAGTCTTATCTTTATCAATTTATGGTAGGACATGTTTCATCTCAAAAAAAATAAAAATCAAAAAATCAAGAAAAATACCAAAAAAAAAAAAAAGTTGAAAACAAATCAAAATGTACAATAAAAACAAGTGGCAAAAACTTGACAACAAGCGCTATTTGTGATAGAGAGGCTCCTCCATCTATTTTTACATATCATATCCACCCATCTGAACCATCACTAGAAATTCACAATTTCACTAATGCTTAATTATCAATCCTGGACATACTTAGTGTAGTCACTGTCCTTGATTATCTGAATAGTTATCTGTATCATATCCCGTCATGGCTTGGTGGTCAATGCACATATTCCATATCATAAGTAGTATCTACAGTGGGGGCAAAATCCTAATCTCGTTGGGGGCAGATCACCTTTGGGTTTCAAACAGACAATTGATCACAACAAACACATCGAGACGAAAACAAGATCACGACAATCAATGGTAAAATAAAGAAACATGAACTGATCAAAACTAAACAATGATGGATTTGAAAAGATGTTTTATCCGACAAAAATACATAGGATGGCATACATGTTTATCTATGGTTGATTTCAATTTTTGCTTATCATATCTCCCAAGCGACTCAAGGATGTCTTGAAATGAGAGAAGCAAGGAAGGAGTGTGATATTTTCTTTATTTGCTGGTTGTGAGTGAAGCCTTTTTACTATGCAAATTTGTTCTACGATGTGATCTGGTGGCATATCACTAAGGACATTTCCAATTTGTATATGACAAAGGTTAACTCTTGTCTGTTTACGCAAGCCGCACTTAGGTCATTGTGGTTCAATTATACCTCGATGCTTGTGCTATCTTGCAATATCAAAACCCTTGTAAGTTATACTCAGGTCATCATGGTTCAATTATACCATGATGCTTGTATCAACTTTCAACATATCAAAGGCTCAATGATGATAAAAAGGAAGCATATCTAATTTAATAAAAAAGGTGACAATATCAAGAACAAGAGTGCATTTCATATCAGGTTTCATATCATTATTAAGTTCTTAGGTGCATTTTTCAGATCATTCCTAAAATCTGCATTTAGTTTCATTATCATATCATGGCATTTAGTTGCATATCATCATCATCATCATCAAGTCACATTCATCATTGCATCCATCACATGCATATCTATTGCATCATCGTGGAATCTTTCTTCACTTTGATATCTTCATCATTCATCCAACTCTCATCTATCATGTCTTATACAGGATGTATCTTTCTTGAAACCAGACATTTTGATTAGGTCTTATGCAAGATATATCGTTCCTAAAACCAGAAGTTTTGATAATATTTGTCTTATACAGGAGATGTCGTTCTTGAAACCAGACTTGATCTCAATCTTATCAATAATATCAATCCATTTTATCTAATCCATTCTATCATGTCTTATACAATATGTATCTTTCATGAAACCAGATATTTTGATCAGGTCTTATAAAGGATATATCATTCCTGAAACTAGACGTTTTGATCATCTTTGTCTTATATAGGAGTTGTCATTCCTAAAACCAGACTTGATCTCATTCTTATCAATCTGATCAATCTTATCAATCTAATCAATCTAATAAATCTTATCAAACCCATGCATGTCATCAACTATCCACTCTTCTATCTTTCAAATAACATTCTTCTTCTTTCAGGAGATCATTCATGCCTTTAGTGCACGAACGATCTCTCGAGGGGGCATTATCATATCGAATCTCCATATCAATTTCATATCAGTTTCATATTGACACCGGCTTCATATATAATTTTCATATCAAATCAATTATTCATATCTGGGGCATCATATCGACAATGTTGACAATGACATCATATGGGGAATTTTTGGCAACATATCAAACACTTTTCTTTGAATCAACATGTGGTCACATGTCGCTTCAGAGAGGGGAAAAATGTAGACACCTAAAACTCACATAAATCATCATTTATTCACCTATTAATTAGACTAAGGTTTAATTAATATCCCTATTCTTCCAATCACCCTATTAATCAAATTAAAGATTTGATTAAAATCCTTTTCTTCTAGCCTAACCTATTAATTAAACTAAGGTTTGATTAAGTACAATTTTGCCATTTAATTGAATAAATCTTATTTATTTTATTAAAACCCCCTTTTTCCCTTATAATTGAATTTAGACTTGATTAAAATCCCTTTATATTTAAATCAATCATTATTTATTTGTGAATAGTCCCCCCACTTGCAAAATCCTACAAATGCAAGTTGCACCCCTTTTGGCTAAAATAAATCTTTTTTTATTATCTAAAAATGCTTGTTTCCCTCCACTTGCATTCTCCTACATTTTCCATTAGCATGCTAATATTCTTCTAGAACCCCTCTAATCCCTCATTAACTAGCCTAATTCCTCTAATCATGTCACATCCCTAAATTTGGGGGAGTCACTTCTCCAAATTTGGGGAAAGTCTTCAAAATGTGTTGAAGACTTTACCTTCTTCAACAAGTTAACTTGTTAAGTCTTCCAAACTTGTAAGGCTCTTACAAAAGCCTTGAAGGTTATCTAAATTTGAACAAGTTAACCTCCAAAGTCTTCAAAGAGCATTAAATGCCTCTTACAAGACATCACCCTAGCCCATGATGGTTGTCCCTTTGGCCATCCTTAAACTTTGCACAAGAGTTTACCTCTTGGACAATAGCATGCTCCCTTGGATAATATCATTATCCAATGATGTCATTCCTAATGCTTACTTAGCATCTAATTCTTTCTTAGCATCCTCTCAAGCCATCTCAAGGTGACATTTGTCAACTTGGGATTGGATTGAATCCCCCTCATGGATTGATAACTTTCAATCCTAGCCCCTGTTAAGATTGCTCAATCTTGGCCATCCATTTCTCTATTTTCTCTATAAATAGAGCCCATTTATTCAATCTTAGGATCCATCATCTTGCGCATCAAACTTATAGTCATTTTGCAGGTTATCAAGGAGCTCAATTTGTCATCTTCAAGTACTTAGATCATCTTAGTTGCATGCTAGTTTAGCTTTCATCAAGTTGATAGTATCATGCTAATCTTATTTTCATGCTAGCTTAATTCATAGCCATTGTATATCAATTTCATAACAATCTCCATGTTACTTTAATTAGCACACCTAAGCTTTCAATTTGGAATCAATCTTAATCTCATATCTTGCATTTTATCTTTTCATATCATTTGATCATCTAGCTAGGATCTTAGTTGCATTCATTTTGATCTTGGCATATCCTTCAATCTCGTTCTTTAGGTTGACATCTAAAAGATCAAGTGCTCTTCCAAGTGAGATCCACCTTGAATCTTGAAGATCCTTGGAGATAGAGGAACATGAGACATGCTTGGGGTTCTTGATTTTGAAGCTAACTTAGTTTAGTTTCTATTTTTGATTTCTAACTCTAACATAATGTTTCATGTGTGTTTGATGTTGTTTGATTCTCTTTTGCAGGTTCCACACTTTCCAGCGCACAAAAGTTATTTCGTGAAGTTAATGATTATAGTGACAATATAGCTATATAATTGGTTATGAGTATTATTTGTTAATCCATGGTTTGAATATTATTAGAAAGACATGAGAACTAGCGATCTGGTACAACTATATAATCATTATCCTATGTTTTTTATTATGATAAAATAAGTTTTGAAGGGACCCCAAAACCCTTATGATCAGAGAGTTGTCATCGATTAATGGACTAGACTACCTGGAAAAAAACCACATGTTTTAGAAAGAACATGAAACCTTTTGGACTTCTGGGCATCTAGATACCACAACCTAAAGGTTGCACAAAGCATAAACAAAAAAACTAGAGCAACCACAACCAACCATCAAGCGAAAAACAATACAAAGCAGGTTGGAAAAAGGTCTAAGTTAGCAAACAATAGACCAAAGAATGAGGGTTTTAATAGGTACCCTCAACCAACAAGAAGGGTTTCCCGAGGCTCCCATAACCCGTAACAAAATCTTTGGGCCACAAAGAGCCACAAAGCTCAAACCTAACAAAAAACCAACACTGGCCAGACTGGGCCCTTGAAAACTACTAGCATATAGCGTGTTCCTGAGAGAAACATAATACATAGGGTTTTTCCAAGCTCCCTCAACCTCGAGAATGAGTTTTACAAGGCTCTCACAACCTATATTGGGTTTTGAATTGGTTCCTAAAACCAACCACAAACTAGATTTTGAAATGGCTCCCAAAACCAAAAAAGATGAAACCAACATAGACAATCCAACTGAAAGTTAGCTCCCAACGAGAAAAGCACATAAAGTTGGAATAGCGAGCATTGAGATTAAAAAACCCTCCAGTATCTCCACCTCAATAGGAGAAAAAGGAAAAAAAACAATAGAAAGACTAGTCTCAGAACCCGTCCGACCAAGAGTCGGCACAACATCAACTCCCCAATAGAAATTCCTAGCATTCACCACAACATCAACCTCCACCGAGCTATAGAAGATAGGTCATCTCCAATACCATCCATCCTTTCCTCTAAAGAAGATGAGACCACCTCAATAGGAAGAACTAGAGAAAACTAGAGATGCTAAGGAAGAAACCAAGAAATGGGGAGAATGCTAACAAAGGGGCAAAGAAAGATAGAAACAATCATAACTACCCATAAAGAAGGTGATATTAACAACACCAGGGGAAACAATCCCCTCAACCGTCTCCACAGAGAGAAAAAAAAAGAGGGGGAGAAGGGAAAAAATAAGCAATACCGAGCAACCCCCTCCAAAGATAGAACAAAAAATTTGGGATTCAGACCAAGATCTCCAACATCCCAAAAATCCACCTTAAAAGAGGCCTTCAAGATAGCAGAAAGAGCACCAAGAGGACCCGCAACTCCAGATCTGAGAGACACCTCTTCACCAGCCAAACCCGTCGCCTCCACAAAGAGAAACATGACCATCTCCATAGGAATACCAAAAGAAGAGATCCAAACAGGAACCAAGAAGATGCTCTAAAAGATGAAAACACTTAGAGCCAAGAGAACCCCCAAGACAAAGCTTCAAAAAATAGAGCCCACCACCCAGCAAAGGCCAAGCAAGGAAAGGAAGCAACACCGACAACCATCAAGAATCCGCTAAAAGACCCAAAACTGTAACCTCCTTGCCCAACAAATAGGGGAAAGCAAAGGCCCCACCTGAGACAAAAACCAAAAAATGAATAGAAGGCCACCAACAAACGCACACCTGCACACAACCACCACAAAGAAGAAAACGCCCACCACCACATGAAGAGCAACCAAAAAGGCAACGACCGTATCTAAGATAGCACTCAAATAGATCAAGGGGGAACAAAGCAGGGTCAACTCATCCCCAAATGCTAGAACAATGACATGAAAGAAGACCACAACCCCGTCAACAACTTCAACCCCCACACCACTCCCACGAATGACAAATGAAGTAGACAAACCAAACACAACCCACCCAAACCAGGAAGAAGGAGGAGCAACCAACAGAAGCGTAAGACCCCATCCAAAAATTGTTGGCAAGAGACACTATACATGGCATCAGATGTTGTCATTGATGACAACTCTAGTTAGAGATCCTATCCATAGTGTGTAATATGATCCTACCGAAAGTCAAAATGAATATTTGGTTAAGTTCAATGAGTTAGAATAGTGCATCCGACAGAATGCAATTTTTTGGTTGGCATTTCATTTCGGTTGAATATTTTGTATTACGGAGCTAGAGGAAGTTAGTTAGATGTCTAGAGTACCTTATTCTAGAATCGTAGCCTTCGGTGATGATTGTCATGTGAGATAGAAGATGCGGTGTAATTTTTTTTGAGTTGAACAGTATGGGCAACATGGACAATTGATCGTTGTGTAGAATTGGTGGATTAATTTTGGTGATTAACTTTGTGATCGAGGATGTTTAGCCAACATATGGGAAGCATGTGGATAATTCTTTTGGGTCCACATATGCATTAGAGTTCGGATTGAGCCGACTATGTATGTACATTTCATTATTTGGATAGTGTTCTTGAAGCGAACATGTAGAAGACCTAATTTCATGTTGCGGATATAAAAGACTGGTGGATAAGATCATTTTTTATATCGGTGTGTGTGTGGAAAGTGTCTGTGATCGATTGTGTGCAGTTTCACATCTGCAAGTGAAGGATTTATGCTCTGGAATAAAGCAGAACAATAGAACATAGTAGTGTAGCAGAGCAATGAGAGATTAAGAGTTTTGTACTTAATTGGAACCGTACCTTCGAATTTGTAGATGCTATTTTTTAGTTTAGATATTTCAATATCTTTTGTAAAAGATATGTAAGACAATAAGTCTTCCTAGGGTTTTAGCCCTTGATATTTGAGCAATGAGTTCTAGGTAGTGTGTCTAAATACATGTGCATTCCCCTATGTAATACTTTTATACTTTTGCAAAGTATATTTATATTGTGGGTCTCATCCCCACGATGGTTTTTCCCTTGACCAGGTTTTCCACGTATTAAATCTTGGTGTTATGGTGTTGTTAATGATTTCTTTGTGTTTCTGCATTTTTGTTTTGTTTATTTGCATTAAATGGTTGAAAGAACAAGTTAATAAAATTAAAAATTGCAGAACACTGATTCACCTCCCTTCTCAATGTTCCTTGATTCCAACAATTGGTATCAGAGCCTAGTTCCTTGGAAGAAGCAAAATAGATTGAGGAGGATCTGAGAAGGTGAATCAATGAATTCTGATAGTCTTTAACATCAACTTATTGTGGCACTTGAGGATCTTGATCAATCCTAAGATGAGGTGTGGCAGATGAAAGTGAATCTTAAGGATGCCGATAACTTCATCGAGTCATTGAAAGATCAGTTGAACAAGTCAAGAGAGAAGAGAAAGGAACTTGTTGATAAGATAATGGAGAAAGAAAGCCAAAGCATTGATGACCAAGCCTTGAAGGAAAAGATAGAAGAGTGTGAGAAACTTGCTAGAGATAATCCAGTCCAGAAGAATGAGATGTAATCTACAGTGATGAGGTTGAAAAAGGAAATTGAAGCAAGAAAGACGAACGAAGAGAGCCTTAATCAGTCCCTAAAAGAAAGATCTGATGAATGTTGCATAATCAACTATGGAAATAATCAGCTAAAGCTTGAACTACTACAATCCAAGAACAATGAGAAAGAGCTTGACAAATAGATTATCATTCTTAGGGAGGAACTTGCTACTGCAAATGAATATAAGGAGAAATTAAAGGTTAGCTCAGCTAAGCTTGATTTGACTCTTGAAAGTTAGAAGAGTTCTCATGACAAGCAAGGTCTTGTATTTGAGAAAGGTGAAAGCTCCGGATTTGGTCAAGGCAATCCCAAGTCACAACATCAGAAGAACAAAGCTAAAAGGTCTCCTGTAAGCCACCCTAATGCTCATAAGTTCAATGGTAATAGTTTTGTTTGCATAAATTTGGCCATATGGCTAGTCAATGCCGAAATAGAATGAATCATAATGGTCAATCTTTCTCCGGTCAATGTTTCAAATGCAATAAGTATGGTCATAAGTCAAGTGAATTGAGAAGTGTGATGAATAAGTTTTCAAATAGAAGGAATATCAGATTTTATGCATGTGGTAGGTTTGGACATGTTGCTAACCAATGCATATCAAGACAAAACCAAGGGAACTTTAGGCCTAGACAAGGAAATGTAGTATGCTACAATTGCAATGAATCCAGTCACATTGCAAGGTTTTGCAGAAGCAGAAATATGAATAGGAACAGTTCAGTAGATAAGAATAAGAATGTGTAGGCAGATGAAAAGGGGAAAGCAAAAGTGGAAGAAATCAAAGATTAGATGAAGAAGAAATGGGTGAAGAAGAGTGATTTAGATACTGGAAATAGGTCCGCACTTGATTCTGGTGCTGCAAATTCCTCTGGGAATTAGATTGAAGCTTCTGGCCTAAGGGGAGTCTTCATGTAGATCTTTTCTCCCCTGCTAGATGTTTGTGCCAAAATATCAACAGATTATCAGTAGCTAAATTATGGTGGTGCATATGTTTTTGAAGGATTTTCAGAAGAGTTTAACGAAATTGAAGAGCCACGGAGGATTTCTTGATGATTTGTTTGTGTATGCAGGGTATTAAGAAGTATTAGGGAAAAGTGCATTTATTACACCTAAAAGTTAGGTGTGCAGAAGATAAAAAGTGATTTAATCACTTCATTTCTCACTTTACATTTGAGAGAAGAAGAAGAGAGAGCTCTACAAGCAGAATTTTCAGAGACCAAAGCGTGAAGAAGGCTTGCCGCGCAAATTTCCTAATCTGGTGGTCAAGGTATTTTTCGTTGAAACTTTTTAAGTTTGAGGTTTTTGAAATGGCTGCCTCTGGATCTGTAACCCCACTAGTCGTAGACATCACTAAGAGAGCTTGACTAGATTTTAATAAGCACCCATTTATCTCCATGGAAGACAATCCAAAGAGTGCATTTTCATTGGTTCCACACGGTGTTTTACACATCAAAGACATTAGGGTTTACACACATTGCAACATTGAGGATTTGGGAAGCTCCCATCTATTGAATCTTTACAACAAGCAGTTGATTGAAGGGGATTTTAGGCTAAAAACATAATTTCAATTGTTGGAGGATAAGGGTTTTGTTCTGTTTGCTAAATTTCCGATGTTCGATGAAATTGAGTGGGTTCGATACGTGCTTAGCAGAATGCATGATGAATTTATGTGGTTAAAAAAACCTTTCAAAATCACCAAGAATGCTATTAGGGATGTAACAGGATTGTGTTCATCTAGTGAGCTACCCTCATTGGAGTCAATAAAGAACTAGATTGTCATAGACGCAACTTGTTCGAGGTTCAACAAAAGAGCCATGAAAATCAATGACATTCTGGAGTATGATGTCAGATTTTCTTCAATGGTGATTGGATATAAGATTTACTATTCTAGTGGAGATAACTCTTTATCCGAAACCACCATATATGTTGCTTATGAGATGATCCGAGAGGACAAGAAGTATGATCTATTTGAGTTGCTTCAGATTGAGTTAATGAAGAACTTGGAAAAAATCAAGCAAGACAAGAAACATCTATTCAGGTACAAAACTATGATCTTGTGTCTATTTTCTACTTCATGAATGAAGTTCCGGGAGTTGGACAAGTCCAATGGGCTTATGACAGACCTATGGGAGTAAAAATCAGAGAAATATTATATAATGTTGGTGACACTAAGGCCCAGAAAGCTATTTTATGGGGCTATTTCAAGAACTTTCAGAGTGAAATGCATGAAGGGAGAGAATCCCCAAGATTGTAGTTGAGAAATTTTAAGATACAATTTACTTCATGGTGGATATTGACCAATGTCTGATGGAAGCTATTGAACCCAAGGTTGTATGGATCATGCCCATGGAGTATGATGTAGACAAGAACATATTGGATCTATATGCTCAACATTTGTTAAGCAAACCGGTAGATCCCTTTGAGGAAAGATTTGGTACTTATGCTGAGAAGAGATTGAAGTTGCACAAGCAATTCAAGAAACCAAAAATTCAGAGAAAATAGAGGAAAGAAGTGGAAGCATATGTAGAGAGCAAAGGGATTTACAAAGAAGCTAAGGCCACTAAAGTTGCTCAAGAGAAGCCGTCTTGTGGAGACAAGCCAAGCAAGAAACCAAAAACCTCCGGAATAGACTCGGTAATTAAGCAAGTAAGAGTCACAATCAAACCTCCTATGTCATTACATGAAATTATGGATGAGGTTATAAAGAATGGAAATTTGAAGCCAATGTCTGAATGGTATGACAATTTTGATGATAATGGAAAAATGACTTTAGAGGAAGCTACAATTAAATACTTGAACATCTATAATAAGGTACTTATAGAAATAATGTCAGAGATTCCAAAAGGTTTATATGATATTTTGGAAATGAGAGGACAAACTGCTAAAATTGAAGATAAAAGAGTGAAGGAATATGTAATTGTTAACATATGTACGGTAATAGCAGTTGAGGAAATAAAAAGAATACTCAAGGAAGCCCATCAACATTTTAGAAGTAAAACCAGGATAATTAAGATTATGATTGGGAATGTAGATGAAGTAATAAAGGATATTCAGACAATCCTAAAGCCAATTTTGTAAAGGAATCAGTATGATGTTGTCTCATCTACTTTGACATCACAAAAATATCAGCCCAAAGAAGATCAAGCTAATGTAAGTGTTCCATCTACTCCGTAAATGGAAGATATAGTTAAAGATAAGAAGGGAGATGAGTTGAATAAAGGTGGAGAGGAAATAGGTAATGATAATGAGGATGAGGATACACAAAATCCTCTAGATCAACCCATGGATACAACGCCCTTAGTTGAGAATCAAGCTCTGGTTGTTGATGATGTAGGTCTTAAAGAGGTCAAGACAGAATTAGATGCAAAAGATAAGAAGGATGCAACAAGAGACACTGCAGATGATGTAAAAGACTTTCTTGAAAAAGAAAAGCAAATTTTTGATGATTTGACATTGTCTCAAGGGCCAATTAACTTAGATTCTCTCTCTCTGGTCCAAAAGCTAAAGCTAGCATCTCTTGCATTGGCTAAGGCAAGAGAAGAGATCTTAAAGTCTCACATAGAGGACAATGAGCTTGTGAGTCTTGCATCTGGCATCTTGGAGAAAATAATGCGTACATTTCATAAGGATACATCTGATTCTCCTTCCAGCCAGCTGAAATTTTGATCAATTCGGTGAGTACTCATTTTGAGTCATTGGAGAAGTCAGCTGAGGTAAAGGTCCATGGTGAATTTAACGCCAAGAGGCTCAGAACATTGAAAAGAATGATTTTCGATGATAGAGTTACATTAGATACTTGTGTTAAGAGAATTCAAGATGCATTATCCGAAGGTGGTAACATTTATAAATCATGTCTATCATTGTCAAAGTTCACTAAGGATATTGAGAAGAAGTCCAAGGAGCATGAAAAGCAATTAGCTGAAATATCTCAGTGTAATAGAGGAGATTTTCTACCTCAAGGATGATAAATCCAAGAGAACAAAAAGACCCTCCGATACCTCACTCAAACTGGCACTAAGATGAGCCAGGGGATAAAAATGACAAACTAGAGAAACTACTCACAACCCAAGACTCTGAGACGACTCTGTCAAGCCTCTATCCCAAGGACGAGCGCAAGTCTGGGATACCAACGTGACACACTTTTGTCTAGTATGGACATGGTACATAACCCATACAAAAAGCTCCAATTGTGAGTATAATGCAATATAACACAAAAAACAAGTAAACTAAACTAACAGATGTGGAATATGAAAAAATAGGATAAAGTAGGAGGAGAGAAGGTGAGAAAGAGACTCACAATCAGTCCACGATTGAAGCCTCCCACAAGGTTACCATCTTCCTACGATTATTCACCTACACACATAGAGAGAGAAAATATTGGGGGTTGTGTTTTGGAGTCTACCGTCTACCTAAATCAGACCCCCATTTTGGTGTTTCCACCTCCACAGACAACCCAGATAAAATGCATGGGGAAAATAAATGATAAAGATAATTGAATGACAATACAAGATAAAAGAATGATAATGCATGAGATAAATGGAAAAGAGAACAAGTAAACTCCCCATTTCAAGATGTTATGACAATAGTGTTGTGAGCTATTTGGAAAGCTAAAACAATGGTGGTCTTCATAATAGGAAATGTGAATGTTGTCCCAAGAGATATCGCCAAGAGCTTCAACTTGTAAAAGGTAATCTAAAATATGCCAAAAGATCCTCAAAATGCTTTCAAATAGGAGAGATATAGGCCCTGGAAGGAAAATCGACATCAGTGGGTGCATGAAAGAGCATTACGATTCCTTCCAGGCCTAGGCATAATGCTCAAACAACCACTTGCACGCTATCAGACTCGTGGGACACTAGCATGCCTCACAGATGTCTCTGCACCATGCCATAGTCCCCGAAGGTGACAGGTTGGCGGAGTTGGTAGAGATCAGCTTGGAGTTGATGAATCGATCCCGGGTGGACAAAAGCACAAAGGTGGTGTAATGCCCCGCCAGGAAACCCTGAAGGGATAAAGCTAAAACACAAGAATAGAGTGCAAATAATTTTTTAAAAAAAAGTTAAAACAACATAATGATACAATGAGTTAATCATTAAGTTCAGAGTACACAACGGTTGACTTAACTAACACCTAAAGAGTTTCCCAATGTGATTACTTGATTCAATACTTAACTCAACTCATGCTAATTAATCCAATTAAGTTGACTAACTTAATGATATGATAATACCTTAAACAAAGGATAAATTCGCTCGGTAGATTAAAAATATAGATAACATGATTAAGTTCATCCATTAAAATTTAACCATACATTAAGTTCAATCTTGCAATAAAGCACATGTCATTCATCTAATCTCCATGCATACTTTAATTGCATAAAAAAAAACTAATGAATACTCTTTCATTATTCAAATTTACATTCTTCATGATCCATATTACAACATTTACTACTATAAATGCATGCATGCATTTAAGATTAACATCATCTAATCCAAATTATACATTTAAACCATAAAGCCATCCATACATGCTAAATTAAAAAGGAAACCAAAAAACATAAATACCACATAACACCGAAATGATATCGGAGTTCACCCCTAGTGGGCTACATCTCTGGGTCTGGTCAACTGTAAGACCCCTCTGATAAATAATAGGGTGAAGAATACATAAGGTTCACATCATTTACATCCTCCCATCAAGGCATACATAAACCAATAATACATACGACCACATCGGTCCATTAGATACATGAATGATCACAGAAAAAGAAAAGGATCCATTTGAACATGATAAGAAGCAATAATAAAAGAATAACTGGAGCATCCGCAAAACTAAGTCTTCGTAACCCATCATAAGAAACCCATGGTCTATCATGAATACCAGGTTCTCACAAGGGCAACACAACTAGATATGAGTCCACAACAGTGCTCCTAGCAAAGACAACACAAACTACACACTAGTGAACATAAGGGACAAGTGTCATCACATAACTTGGTATGGTTACCCTGGTAGGCCTCAATAGGTCTCGACCCCATCTACTAGGTTACCCTGGCAACCTTTCCTGAACCTCCGACCCATCCAAGCCTCATGTGGACCCAACACATTCTTTTGTGAAGACAAGGTTGTGGGTTTGCAATTTCAGGCCTTCTCACTGCATGTCAAGTCTGTACTAGCCCTCATCCCATGTGTGAGGCACAATTATCTTACTTAGCATTTTCATTAACTAAATTCTCTAATATGCTATTAGGTTATCACTTATTTAGACACACTCTCGATGGGTTATCCTGCAACCACTTTGGGTGCGACCCCCACTCGAAAGCCACTTTCCCATATGACACTAGACCATAATCAAAGGAAACTCCAAAAACTAAGGTATACACCAGGTCAAGCATATGGAGTTCAATACGGTAGAAATACCCACCTAGCCAGACAAGTCCTCACATGAGGTGCACTGACTGACGATTCTCTGACTAGAGACATGACCAGCTACAGTCAACCACATAACCACAACCAATACTTGCAATCAAGGACATGACCAAATACAAAACCATCACATGAAAACATTCAATACCCGAGATCAAGGACATAAGTAGATTCCAAAATAGATATATGACAATATCCAACAATCACAATCAAGGACTTTCCATTTCTTAATCAAACACGAATACAAAAAAATAAACATGCATAGGCATAAATCTGAAAATGATAATCTTTTTCCATATTGTTTAGAAATACAGATCGATCAAGTTTCCAAATTGATCTAAACATCCATAAATAGTTTTGGAAAAAATCGCCATTACATAACAATTTCACTAGCAAAATTGCAATCGTAAGACCATGCCTATAATCCAATACATAAAAATAAAACATTATTAAATGTATTTTCTCATCTAATATCCATATTTCATTAAGAGAAAATGTCATCAATTCTCTAACTCTATCTATCTATCTTCAAGATTCTGCAATTAACATATCATTAAAACTCAGAAATCTCCAAGTAATCTGTTGTTTTAATTTCCAAGAATTAACCAATAATATAATATTTCCTTTCCAATATTCAATACTATAATATTTCCTTTCTTAAGATTTCCCAAATAATATAAATATATCATTTCATTGCTCTGAAATTTACTAAATAACATAAATTAATTCCACTTTCTAAAGTTACCAAAACCCATATGTTATTTATTTTTAACGAGCTAAATGTAAAAATATACAATTTAAATCTCAATTTAAATATATTCTAATTAAAATTAAAAAATATATAAAAATATTTAGTTAACACCGCAAGAGGGATTAGCGGGGGGCAGCTACCTGTCGATAGTGCTGCTACCAACTGGTAGTGTGGCTACTAACCGATAGTAGACACTACCAACCGGTATTGCTGCTACCCTACGGTAGCAAGCACTACCCAGTAGTGTTGCTACCCTACGGTAGCAAGAAACTACCAGCCCACATGGTGGGTATTCCTTGTCATGTGGGTTAACATATAATTTTTTATTTTTTTTAAATTTCTTATTTAAAAGAAAACCCCTCCCAAAAGCATACGCAGTCTCAGACAGAGACAAAATAAACAAGTTAATTTCCAAAATAACAACGATTTTCAATGTCATTATAATTTTGGAATAAACATTCCCAGAAAGTTAAAACTAGGAAGAATTCTCCAACCAAGTTTCATATTTGGGCAAATAGAATCAATTTACTCACAATCATCCAACTAATTTGCCAAACACAAACTGATTTCACAATTCAAGAACCAAAATAAGAGATTCAAAAGGAAATTTCTTAATCAAAACCTACACACCCACTTTCAAGTATGAAAAACAATTTGAATAAACAAGAATTGATCTGGAGGTTGAGAAAGAAAGCAAGGAGGTTTCAAATTCGAGATTTAACTACTACTCTTCCTTAATCCACAAATCTGAAATATTTTTTTTCAACACACACACACTCAAATTTCTTCCAAATCAAAATACTCTCTTTTAGCAAAAACCAAGGAGATAAACAAGAATCCAACCTCTATCAGCAATCCTAGAGAATGATTCGATGAAGAGCTCAACCTGCAAGCTCAAGAAATTCCTTCTCTCCCAAATGCCCAAAATTTCCATTCCAAAAATAACTCTCCCCAAAATATTTTCCAAACCTAGGTTAAAATGGAATATTTTTGACCAAAAGTCCATTTTAGGTTTAAAATATTTTTCAACCAAATAAAAATCATTTCCCAATAAATTTAATATGCACAAATAGCTTTTCTTCCAAAATAGATTTTCTTAATTTAATTAGAACTAACATTTCTTTTTTCAAAATGTCAAAGAGGGTAAAATATTTCTACTTTCAAATACTATTTAACCTTTCCTTTCAAAATGCATATACTAAATTAATTAATTCATATTTAAAAATAACCATATAATTGAACTTGCTACAAACATGAAGTGAGCAATTCTAATTAATGATTAATCACACAAAGGGGTCCTATTTAATTTAGTCCCTTAATTTAATAATGCGCAAAAGAACACATTTACTCAAATTAAATACTTAGGATAAAATACTCAATTTTACTACACGCACAATACACAACCCAAGAAAGCCAAACAGATACACGACCCACATACCCAACCAAAGGGGAAACTGACGGACGATTGACGATGTTCACTTGAGCACGACTAGGGTTAAATGAGGGACTTAGGACCACCTAATCCGATTCCTTAGGACCAATCAGGTACACTCAAACCTACGAATCTAGGTGGAGACGAACCTCGTACCTATGCGGTACTGTACCTCCAATCTCCTGCAACCATGAGCCACACATGCATACATATATATTTAATGAAAGTGTTGGTGTAAATAATTATTCATCATGGATATTATTACACTTACTTAAGTTTACTTAGGATAATGCATTTTCATAGTAGTTTGGGTATGAGACACTTGGGTGTTTGTGCCACATTGGGATAGTGTGTGTAGGAGAAATTCCACCTTTTATGGTGTTGATCTTGTTGTTACACTCCACATTCAGTGGGTGATCCACCTCATGTGGACTATTATATTATTTCTCCTACCTACCCACACCTATTTCCTACCTACCCTTGTTTCTTATTGAGCCATATGTCATATTTGTGTGCTCATACATCCATATGGCCTTGCCTATATAAGCAGGCCTCTATTCATTATATGTAACTATTGAATCCAATTGATTATTGTTGATCATTTCTATTGATGAGAATACAGTTTATTCTTGTCCTATATTGTGTCTCTATTTTGTACATTTCATTGAGCTCTTGAGCTTGGCAAAATCCAACATGGTATCAGAGCCATTGGGGCTTCATTGATTCGTCTTGAAGAGGCATTATTGCGATGTCAAGAGGCAAATCTAAGGAGCAACATCTTTTGGAGGCGTCCTAGACCAGATCCGACCTCGCCATTGAGTCCAGAAGGTCGTTTCCATGAATTTTGGTTATAAAGTCAGCCTATTTTGGTGAGAAATTTTTTTTGTCCAATTTTGCTTGTATCGTACGGATTTTCAATTTTTTTATTCATTTTTCAAAAAAAAAAATTTTAATTTTCGGAAAAATTTTCAGAAAAATCGAAAAAAAATAAAAATAAAAAAAAAATTCCGAAAGCAAAAAATTGAAAAATCAATCAAAAAAAAAAAAAAGGAAAAATCAAATTTTGGGGGTCCACAGACCCCCCCCATACCTGCAGTCTTTTTGCAGGTCTGCACGCAGCGTTGTACCCAGCGCCGGTTGTACCCGCAGGTTCCCGCCGACCCGGATCCCGACACCACCGCTAGCGCCCAAGTCCGCTGGCTTCCTCTCGACCTCCGCCAGCGCTCCCTCCGCTCCGGACGACTGCATCTCCGCTCCGCTGCAACTCGGTGCCCACACCGCCACCCGAGCACCCGCACACCTCCGCTCACCGACCGCTGCTCCCGCCTCCGGCAACGCCGACCACAACCGGCCGAGACCTCCGGTCACCGCCACGCGGACACCAGTCAACCAAACCAGAGGACCACGCCCGCCACGTGGCAGGCGACCACTGGCCCACGGGGAAAACTGTACACACAGTAAGCTACCGTACGCCAAGTCATCTGCCACACAGACCTGCACTGTCAGCAAATCCGTATGGTACGGAATACACAGTCGCTTAGCCACGTCATCTGTCCGTACAGTACAGATGCCCAGTCAGCAGGGCGAATTTTTTGCAATAGTCATACGACTGTCAAATTTAACATAGTGAATTGCTAACATCAGCGCCACATTAGCAGGGTTTGAAATTTTTGGACCCCCCTCTCATTTGCATTTTTGATTTTGCAGTTCAACTTCAAATGGCCATAACTTGCTCATTTTTGCTCCTTTTTGGGTGCAATTTTTTTTTAAATGGGCTAGAATTTTGTGCTCTCCACAGTGGTGAAGAAATTTTTTGATTTTGATGCATGGATGTTTTAGAAAATGCAGTTTTTGGTGACTGTACCTGAGTAATCCCAGTTTTTGCAACTTCCAAGGCTTCGTTTGGGGTCATCCGACCTCCTTTTCAGGTGCCGTTTTTTTTGAAAGTGCGTATTTTTTTGTCTACTTTCACATGATGCCATTGTAAGTAGAATTTGTACTTTCAGATTTTGGCCATTTTTGGCTCTTTTGGTACTTGTATATTTGCTTGAATCTCAGTTAGATTCATTGCACTATTGATTGAAGTCTCTTGTATCTCATTTGAGAAGTTGTAAAATTTGCATCATAAGTCCACTTTGCCTTGTTTTGCAAGTGGCTCATTGTAATCGCACTAAGTATAAAGTGCCAAAATCATCACTTTGGGGGGGGTACTTTGATTGAGTGAATTTGGGGGGGTGTCTCTTGTGCTTTTTTGCTCTTGTGTTCCTTCCTTTTTTGCTGCTATGGGTTCTTGTAAGTTTCCTCTCTTAACTCCACATAATTATGCTACTTGGAAAATTGATGCATGGAGTAAACTTATGGAAAAAGGACTCACTCATTACATTGATGGAACTATTGTTGCTCCAGCTGATCCTCAGGCTGATCCAGTTGGTCACTTAGATTGGCTCACTAAAAATATCATGCCAATTGGTACCTTAAGAAAGTATGTATCAAAGGATCTCATTTTTCATATTGAGAAGTGTACTCTAATCAAGGATGCTTGGCAAAAGTTTCAAGACTTGTATGGTCAAGTTGATGAGATTAGGGGATATCAAATTGATAGTGATCTCACCATGTTAGATCCCAAGAACTTTGATACTATTCAAGATTATGTCACTAAGGCAAATGAGTTGAAGGCACAACTCAAAGATTGTGGCATTGATAAAAAGGATACTCAATTGATATTCAACTTGATAGGCAAGCTTCCACAAGAATATGCAGCATTTGTTTCTAGTTTCCAAACCCATAGGATGACAATGGGTTCAAGCTACACAATGCCTACATTTGATGCTTTCAATGAAATGTTGATGATGGAACAAACTAAGTTGATAAGCATGGGCATTCTTAAGGCTTCTAAGTCTCAAGCATTAGTGGAAAATCAAGGGAACAAAGGAAATCAAGGAAAGGACAACTCAAACAAGAAGAAATGGCAATCAAAGCCTAAGGAAAAAGCACCATCTTCTCCACAACAAGGAGATTCATCCTCTTCCAAGAGAGATAATTCACCAAAGAGGGAGAGACCTACTTGTGCTTATTATAAAAAGATTGGTCATGAGGAACATCGTTGCCATTCTAAGAAGATTGATGAGCTCACACATATCATCAAAAATCATAACATTGATTTGCCTAAAGTCTACAAGAAGGATGACTCATCAACTTCCACTTCCTCACATTCAAAACGAAAAGGGCAAGCATTCATGGCTTCTACAAGTGGGAAGACTCACTCTTTTGGAACAAGAAAAGGAAAAGCTCTATGTGCTACTATCAGTCATGATTCAGAGAGATGGCTTCTAGATTTAGGGGCTTCTCATCATATGGCATCTTCACAGTCTATGTTCTCTACATTTGAGCCTTGCACCATGCCACAGATTTTGATGGGCAATCATACATACATGGATGTGATTGGGAAAGGATCTATTGACATTGGGGATAACTCCTTCAATGATGTGTTGTGTGTACCCCACTTGACAAACAATCTCCTTTCTATCTATCAAATCACACATGGCGCAACTAAGAGAGTTGTGGAGCTCACACCTGACTCAGTTTTCATTAGAGACATGGAGACTAGAGCTATCATTGCGACTGGGGTGGTTGATCATGCATCTCAGTTATACTCCTTTTCAGCTTTTGTTGATGATGATGATTTCACATTTGATGATTCTACACATTATGATCACACTTATTGTGATGGTTTAGATTTTGAGGAGAACTTTGGACACTTGAACATGGGGATTCTCACATGTGACCCCATTCTTGAGTCTTGTATTTCATCTCCTCATATTGATATCACATCACCTATTGCACCTGATGATGCAGATAGTGCGATAGTTTTGCCTTCATGTGATTCAGTGCAGCAGGATATTCATTGTCTTCCAGCTTCAGATTCATGGGATGATTACATGACAGATATTACAAGTTTGTTTGTGGAATCCTACATTGCAGATTTGGGAGACATCATTGATGACATTCATCTTCTCTTTGATGAAGGTGATCCTTCTTCGATTGTTGCGAGGGCACACTCTGACCCTCTTGTTCATTCTCTACATGATCATTCTTTCGAGGTTGACATGATTGTGGATACTTATGTACAGCAGTTGGAGGAAATCTCTTTATGTTTTGAGGAGACATGTGAGTCTTTGGGACATGTTCTACATCCATCTCCACTAGATCTTGGAGTGCCTTTTTCAGCAGTGTGGCACAGTTTACCACCTTTGGAGGGGGTATCTTTCAGCATCGACATGGGGACACTTGAGCAGTTTTCAAAGATTCCTTTCATCATGAGTTTTCTTCATACATCTTCCCTTCATGATTGGGGAGACTTCATGGATACACCTTTGGTTTTGTTTCTTCCTAAGGGGAGGAATGTTGTTTGATGTTTGTGGAGCAATTTCTTCATACATCGAGCTTCTATCATTGGTGCAGATTCTCCATTGAGGGGGGGTCACAGTTCGACTTCTCTTCTTCTCTCATATGGGGGGGACTTTTTCCTCGCATAGGGTTTTGTTCCTCACATACTTCTATGAGAGTTCTCTTGTATGTTTTCATCTCTCTTTTGGGGGAGGGTTTTTTCCCATCATTTTCATAGTAGTTTGGGTATGAGACACTTGGGTGTTTGTGCCATATTGGGATAGTGTGTGTAGGAGAAATTCCACCTTCTATGGTGTTGATCTTGTTGTTACACTCCACACTCAGTGGGTGATCCACCTCATGTGGACTATTATATTATTTCTCCTACCTACCCACACCTATTTCCTACCTACCCTTGTTTCTTATTGAGCCATATGTCAGATTTGTGTGCTCATACATCCATATGGCCTTGCCTATATAAGCAGGCCTCTATTCTTTGTATGTAACTATTGAATCCAGTTGATTATTGTTGATCATTTCTATTGATGAGAATACAGTTTATTCTTGTCCTATATTGTGTCTCTATTTTGTACATTTCATTGAGCTCTTGATCTTGGCAAAATCCAACAGAAAGTGTTAGCTCGAGATTAATAACATGAATAAGGAAAACACATAAAATTACATAAGAGTCGACGCGAAAACACATTTACAGGTACACACAATAATCATAATATCTGAATTTAACATTACAACCTGGTAAATCAACCATTCAAGAATGCCACTTAAAAAGTCAACCAAGGTCAAACCACTTTAAAAAACTGATTAGGGCAGGGGTACTACAGGTGGCAATACCTGACCTCTGATGGCATGGAGGAAGGCGCCATTTGTCATGTTGAGTTTGCATAGGGTGTAATTTTTGATATTACATTTTGCCCCCACTTTAGCAAGCATGTCTTTTTCGAGAGATGTGAAGATAAAGTAGAGGAAGATAAAGAAAAGAGTTGCAATAGGGAGGCAGATTGCCGTTGATTAGATGAGATTGCCCCCAACAAGAAGCATATGAGATTTGGAATAGATATTGCTAATTGATACATCACAAATATGCTAGCTGCAATCTAACATATCAGATGGCAAGATAAAGGATAGATTTAAAAATTGGTAATAGATAAGATTGTGTAACAGAAATGAACCTCGCTTTGGAGGAAAGCTCCTAGTTACGAAAAGATACGAGATAAGCGACCACTGTGATATAAGATGTGCTGGAATGGATATCAAAGAGTGTTATGTTAGATATCCATATGATAGGGTGATGATGTATGCTAGTATGGATGACCATATGATAGGGCGATAAAATATGTCGGTATGGTTAACCATACAATAGGGCGATAGATATGCCGGTATGGATAACCATATGATAGGGCAATCATAGATATATTTGTCGGCATGGGTAGCAATACGATAAATAGCCATATGATTGAGCGATCGAAGATAAATTTGGTAAGTAGTAGATAGGCCCCTACCAAGGCGAGCAAAAGAGATAAATCAAAAAGATCAAGTGGTTTGACCCCCACCTAGGCAAATATGATAAGGAGAAGATCAAGTGGTTTGGCCCCCACCTAGGAAAAACATGAAAAAGTGAATGGCAATAAAGTGAAATGTAAGAAGCTAAATGACAAATAAAGAGCATAAAGATCATGCAAAAATGCAGATATGATGGCCCCCCTTAGAATGATATGCATGAAAGGCATGTTACTCTAAGGAGAAGAGCAGTTGTGGCACATCAACATAACGAGATGTTTCTATGGAATGTCACCAGTAGGTGGTGATACATAAATTCCCACAACATTGATAATGAAATGCAAGAGGATAGGGGGATCCGATAGGCTGGCATTAGAACCCATAACAGTGACAAAAGACATGTAATAGAATTGCGAGATGGGTATATCATCATAGCGCCAAAGTTATCAAATTTGAAGAAGAGCACATGAAGAGAAAGATAAAATAAAAGGCTGGGTCAACATGGAAGAAGACACAAAAGATTCCCCTAATGCTTTGCATCATCTCCAAATATTGAAAAAGCAAGATGCAACAAATAGAGGAAGTAGAGAGACAAATAGAAGAAGATATACATTAAAAAATCTCTTGTATCCAAGCACCTATTGAGTAACTCAGGTCCTCCTGGAGAGCACAACGGATAAAGACAATCAACCTCCCATATCCAAGTGCTTATGAAGAAACTTAGGTCTTACGGGAGGGAACAAACATGTAATACTAGCACTGGAGAACAAAATCATGCACACATGCAAGTAGATGGAGATAAAAGATAATCAATCTAAAGGTCATCATATAGAAGATCATTGTCCTCCTAATCTAGATCATAGGGAGAAGAAGGAAGAGCTCGGAGAGGGACAACAACAAGAGCTTCATCGGATGCCTCACCAGCAGCGAGGGCAAGGGACGAAGCAACAACAACGTCTATGTTCACAGGCTTGGAGGAGGTAAGGGTCAACAATCACGTGAAGATTGTGGACAAGGCCGGGATATCCTTCAAGGATTCGAACATGCAAGCCTTCGTAGAAGAAGTAGGTGACTCACTTGGAGAAGATAAAACAAGGAAATGACTGCTAACCTCTGGACGAGGGGCAGCGACAAATTCAGGCAAAGATGGGGCCTTCTCAATTACACACACAAAAACATGTAAACCAATAGGCACTGAAATAGGCATAGAAGAGGGTGGGGATCATACATACAAGGATTTTCGATATCAAAATTCTACAATAGGGCCTTGCTCAAAATTGAGTTTGGGTCGCACAAGAGAAACGGGTCTCCTGTCAACCGTAGCAGGCTGAAGGACTCTAGGAAAGCTTGGATGTTGAAGTGACTGCGAAACATGGGGAGTAGAAAGAGCTGCACTAGACGTCACTTGTATATGTAGCATATTAATGGGTTGAGATAATGAAGGCATGTCCGACAAAGAGGTGATAAGGGGTAGCTCTAGAGAAGGGGCAATGAAGACCTGCGCCTATTCAGGGGGAGGTTCGTCAAGAGGCCCCAAAGCAGCTGGAAGCAAAACTGAAGAAAATGTATAAACAAGAATGCTAGACGAAGTAGGAGATGATGCGACAGAGCTGGGTGCCACAAATGTAGCAACAACCTGTAGAGCGACATCGCACTCTTGAGCCATGGCCCGTCAATATTATTTATGCTCATGCGCATGCTGATTACAATGAAGATGAGGGCCACCAATGGAAGCCCGAGAGGATTTAGGAGCATCATTTTCCATAGGAGAGGCCTCCAGAACCATGTCAGGGATAGGAGAAGGCCCAACCAATGAAGCAAGAGGTGCATCCAGAATAGGCACAACATTCACAACAATGGGCACCCTACCCCACTTCACTCGAGGAGTGACCGGGGGAATGGAGGGTACCGACGTGGGCTACGAAGTAGGAGCGAGTGATGATGAATGAAATCGAGAGGAACACTTCCTTTTCTCATAATGAGAGGGATGGGGGATATCGGCCATGATTGGGAGCTCAAAGGGAGGGTGGGTCGTAGACTTTAACAACATGGGTGCCTTTCCCCTATCTGCACTAGTGCAGTCACAGGAATGAAAGACACCACTGGAGGTTGTATAGTCCTAGGCAGACATGGAGGTCTACCCAGAGGAGTAGGCTTAGCCTCGACCCCCAATGATGAGGGGACATGAGGCACCACCCTCTCCATCATCAGAATAGATGGAGCAGAGGTCGATGCAGGGAGAGGCAACAAAAAACTAGGCTGCGATGATTTAGGAGCTGACTCCCCTGTCTTATACTGATAGTACACACGATACATCAAATAATCGTGGGGAAGCATGGGCCCCACTAGAGCACACCAAAAATGATCTAACAAAAAATCCCCATGGGCTACTAGGGGTCGATATCCAATATCTTGGATGACATGTGTCGAACCCTCATGGGGAAACTTGAGGCACTTATGAATCACTGACGAGACCGCCTTCATAGCAATCAACAAGGAAATTTCGGGAAAAAAGATGAGGACTGTGGAAAAAGTGCACATGGTCCGACCAAATTTTTTCAAAATTTTCAGGGATGATAGGTATTATGATATTATTGCGGAATCCAGAAAAAACAATTGATTTGGAGAAGTCTAGATCGATCAAATTTGCAGTAAAAGGTCAAAAATAGAAATATCTTAAAAATTAGGGTTTTATGATTTAGCCACTGAATTTTCAGAATAAAGAGACAGATTTGAATTGCAATTTTGAAATAGAAATCAGATCTGAAAAAAGTAATTAAAATTTTTAATTTCACAAGCTTAATTTTCTCAAAATGAAAAATTAGGGTTTTTGTGCAATTAACCTCTAAAATTTGCAAATAGATCAAACTTGGAAATGAAAATTTGAAATTCAAATTGCAATTAATTAGATCTAACAAATAAGAAATCAGAATTAAGATGTAGGACATCGACTTCACCAAAATGTAAAGTGGAAAATTGGATCCTAGTGACTCCCCACCTAGGAGAGAGAAAGGAAGCCACTAGGATGATTTTCACTTGGGAGAAATTTACATTCAAAAGAGACGCTTGAATCCACTAGATCCAAATCCAAGGGAAACAAGGATGCAAATTCCAAGTGGATTGAAAGGGTTAAAGTGTGATTTACCCTCTTTTGTAAATGAGAAAGTTGACTATGTGGAAAAGAGAGAGAAAATGAGTGAAATGAAGAGCTACCAGTTCAGGATCAACTTGTAACTTTGGATTTGAGCTAATTAGACTGATCCAGATCTGCCCTACAAATTTGGAGAAAAGTCGTCGGGATCGTGGCGGGAGTGTAAATGGTCCTCCACAAAATCCGCGAAATGAAAAGGGTTCTTTTGTCTCTGCAAATGAAGCCCAAACCTGCAATTATAGCAACTCACCTGCAACCTACACACAAAAAAGAGAGGAAAAAGAGGTTTTGGATAGGGGTTTTCCTCAGTCAAACCTCGGTTGAGGAATCAACCTTGAAAGAAAGTAATTGCAAATGCTTGAATGTAAACAATGGAAATGTATACCTTGTAGATCTGCAACTTGTTGATGATGATTGCTTTGCTTCTTGAATGTAATCACAAGTGTTGCATGGAATGACTTGTAACATGACAAAACCCTAAGACACATACATGCTTGCAAATGAATGTTGAAATATTGCTCCAATGGATGAATGAAGAAGACTTGAATGCTTGAATGCTTGATGATGTATATCTTTGCCTATGCTTGCTTATCTAATTCCTGCCTATCTAATTCTCGCTTCTCTAATTCCTTCTTATGTAAATGAGAAAACCAACTCCGTTTTTATTCATGCCTCAGAAGATTAATTCATCTCACCAAAGGCCCACATCGGGGAGATTTGGGATCCCGAAGTTCGGGGGGACCTATCTTGGGGCCACCCTAAGAGGGTGGGACAGGGGCGCCATGCCCTTGTTCCACCCTATCTTGGGGCTTGGACAGGGTCTTGAGGCTACGCCAGGGCTCAAATAGGAAGGGATCAAGTGGTGAGAATGGAGAAATAGGTCTTGGTTAGGGAAGAAGATGTCGTCGTCGAGGTGAGGACCTAAAATATGGTTAAAATTGCAGGGGTTGCAATTTTATGACACTACACTAAGCAATGCAACATGGGTCCCGACTACAAGGCCATGTTAGGTACCCATGTACAAATGAAAATGCATGCAAACCAATGCAATATCTCATAAAGCGGGGAAATAGAGAAAAAGCCAATGGGAAAAAACCTTCCCCCAAAAGAGATATAAAAACTATATACAAAGAAATCTCATAGAAGTATGTGAAGGACAAAACCCCATGTGAGGAAAAAGTCCCCCCATATGAGAGAAGAAGAGAGTGTAGGTAGCCCCCCCCCCCCTCAATGTAGAATCTGCACCAATGGTAGAAGCTCGATGCTAAATGAATAAACTTCTCCATGAACGTCGAACAATGTTCCTCCCCTTAGGAAGAAACAATACCAAATGTGTATCCATGAAGTCTCCCCAATCATGAAGGGAAGATGTTGGAAAAAAACTCATGATGAATAGAATCTCTGAAAACTGCTCAAGTGTCCCTATGTCGATGCTCAAAGTTACCCCCTCCAAAGGTGGTGATTTGCTCATACTACTGAAAAGGGAACTCCAAGATCTAGTGGAGATGAATATAGAACATGTCCAAAAGACTCACATGTCTCCTCAAAAGATAAAGAAACCTCCTTCAACTGTTGTACATAAGGATCCACAATCATGTCAATCTTGAAAGAATGATGATGTAGAGAATGAACAAGAGGGTCAGAGTGCTCCCTCACAATAATCAAAAAAGGATCATTTTCATCAAAGAGAAGATGAATATCATCAATGATGTCTCCCAAATCTGCAATGTAGGATTCCACAAACAAACCTACAATGTCTGTCAAGTACTCATCCCAAAAAATTGAAGTTGGAAGACAAGATATATCCTGCTGCATTGAATCACAAGAAGGCAAAAATGTCACTCTATCTACATTATCAGGTGCAAGAGGTGATGTGATATCAATAGGAGGAGATGGAATGCAAGGCTTAAGAATGGGGTCACATGTGAGAATCCTCAAGTTCAAGTACCCAAAGTTCTCCTCAAAATCTGAATCATCACACTTCTTGTGATCGTCATATGTAGAATCATCATGTGAAGAATCATCCTCATCAATAGGAACAAAATCTGAAAAGGAATATAAACGAGATGCATGATCCACAACCCTAGTCGCAATGATAGCTCTATTCTACAAGTCTCTAATGAAAACTAACTGAGGTGTGAACTCCATAATTTTCTTTGTTACCCCATGTGTGATTTGATAGATGGAAATAAGATTGTTTGTCAAGTGGGGTACACACAACACATTATTGAAGGAATTATCCCCAATGGCAATAGTTCCTTTCCCAATCACATCCATGTATGTATGATTGCCCATTAAAATTTGCAGCATGGTGCAAGGCTCAAATGTAGAAAACATAGTATGCAAAGATGCAATATGATGAGAAACCCCTGAATCTAGAAGCCATCTACCTGAATCGCGACTTGAAGTAGCACAAAGAGCTTGTCCTTTTCTTTTCCAAAAAGAGTGAGTCTTACCACTTGTTGAGGCCATGAATGCTTTCCCTTTCCCCTTTTATTTTGAGGAAGTGGAAGGTGATGAATCCTCTTTCTTGAAGGCATTAGGCAAATCAATGTTGTTCTTTTTGAGGATGTGTGTGAGCTCATCAATCTTCTTAGAATGACAACGATGCTCCTCATGACCAACCTTTTTACAATAGGCACAAGTAGGTCTCTCCTTCTTTGGTGAATTGTCCTTCTTGGAAGAGGATGAATCTCCTTGTTGTAGAGAAGGTGGTGCTTTGTCCTTAGGCTTTGATTTGCCTTTCTTCTTGTTTGAGTTATCCTTTCCTTGATTTCCAAGTTGTTTCCTTGATTTGCCACTAATGCTTGAAACTTAGAAGTCTTAAGAATGCCCATGCTTATCAACTTAGTTTGTTCCATCATCAACATTTCAGTGAAAGCATCAAATGTAGGCATTGCGTAGATTGAACCCATTGTCATCCTATGGGTTTTGAAACTAGAAACAAATGCTGCATATTCTTGTGGAAGTTTGCCGATCAAATTGAAGATCAATTGAGTATCCTTCTTATCAATGCCACAATCCTTGAGTTGTGCCCTCAACTCTTTTGCCTTAGTGACACAATCTTGTATAGTATCAAATTTCTTGGGATCTAACATGGTGAGATCACTATCAATTTGATATCCCCTAATCTCATCAACTTGACCATACAAGTCTTGAAACTTTTGCCAAGCATCCTTAATTAAGGTACATTTTTCAATATGAAAGATGAGATCCTTTGATACATACTTTCTTAAGGTACCAATTGTCATGATGTTCTTAGTGAGCCAATTCAAGTGAGAATTAGGATCAACCTTAGGATCAGCGGGAGCAACAATAGTTCCATCAATGTAATGAGTTAACCCTTTTTCCATTAGTTTACTCCATGCATCAATTTTTCAAGTAGCATAATTATGAGGGGTTAAAAGAGGAAACTTAGGAGAACCCATAGTATAAAAAAGAAAGAACACAAAAGCAAAAGAGACACCCCCCCCAAATTCACTCAATCAAAGTACCCCCTAGCACTTTATATGTAGGGTGTGTACAATAGGCCACTTGCAAACAATGGTAAGGTGGACTTTTGATTCTGTTTCACAATTGCCCCAATAGGCTTAGAACTACAATTCAAAAGACCAAAAAGATAGATCTATGCGGTACAAGTGCCAAATTGGTCAAAAAAGACCATATGATGAAAGTACAATTTCCACTCAAAATCACTGAAAATTGATAGCAGATTATGAAAGTAGACAAAAAATTATGCACTTAAAAAAAAAAGGGCACCTGAAAAGGAGTTTGTATGAGCCCAAACGGAGTCTTGGAAGTTGCAGAAACGGGGATTGGACAAGTACAGTCACCAAAAACTAAATTTTCTGAAAAATATGTCCACCCAAATCAGAAAATAACAACACCATGTGAAATTACACAAAACTTAGCCCATTTCAAAAAAAATTGCACCAAAAAAGGAGAAAAAACGAGCAAGATATGGCCATTTGAAGTTGAACTCCAAAATCAAAAAGCTCAATGAGAGGGGTCTGCTAGATTCTCAAAAAAAAGTTGACGTCAAGAACCACTGTGTTAAATTTGATGGCCGTATGACTGTTGCAGAAAACTTCACTCCCCTGCTGACTATACGTCCGAACTGTACGGACTGATGACATGTCACAATCCGATTGGTGGAAAAAGTTGATGTACCGTACGGATCTGCTAACAAGGATGCTTAGGTGGTGGCCGTACAAATGACGTGGAAGTCTGTGTGGCAGGTCAACTAGGCAGGCTGTACTGCTAATGTGGCATCGAGTTGGCGTACAGGTGTCGGGTGACAGGGCACTGACTTGGCGCGGAAGGAGTAGATGGCAGGAGGAATCAGAACATTCCACGTGGCACCTGCGTGGCACAAAAAATGGCCGGTTGCTAATGTCGGTGCCATTGACGATTATGGAGAGTAGCCACCACGTGTGCAAGCTACCGGTGATGATTCCCGACAGCTGCGGGAAGTCCAGGGACGGTGGCCAGAAAGGATAAGCCTAGCGGGAGGATGCCCAACAACGATGGGTGGAGGATGTGCAGTTGGAGGCGGCGGATTAGCCAGAGACGGAGGCCGGCGGTAGACCGTCAATGGGGAGGAGCAGGCCATCGGTAGGTGTAGCGGGTTGTCGGGAGGTACAGATGGCCGTGGCAGGAGGATTGACAGTGCCTGCAAACACGCAGGTTACGTACAGTACGGGGGGTGGGGTAAAATCCCCCCCCAAATAATAGAATTTTTGATTTTTTTTTATTTAACAATAAGACTTAAAAAAAATGAAAAACTCCGAATTTAAAATAATGAAAATTTGGAATAAAATTTGCAGAAGAATAAAATTATTATTTTTAACAAAAATCGTATCGTATAGCCTAATAGGTTGATTGTTTCCTCTAAGCCCCGAAATTGACTTCTCACCCAATATAGGCAAATTTATAGTCAAATTTCATGGAAACGGCTACCTGGACTCAATGGTGAGGTCGGATTTGGTTTAGGATGCCTCTAGAAGATGTTTCTCCTCAGATCTGCCTCATGACCTCCTAAAAATTCTCTCCAAAGGCTATACAAAGGTGCTCCAACTGCTCTGATACTATGTGAGATTATGCTTGAAGCAACCAAGATCAAAGAGACCATAAGATAGCACAGTGATAAGAGAGATAAAATATGACAAGAATAAACTGTATTCCTATTAAGATGCAAAAGAGATCAACTGGATCATCAGAATTGTTACATAAAATGTAGATGAACATGCTTATAAAGGCAAGACTAAGAGACAAGAGAGCACACAATGATGACATGTGGCTCAATGAGATGCAAGGGTATGCAGGAGAAATAGTAAAATATTCCACATGAGGTGGATCACCCAAAGATGGAATGTAACAACAAGATCACACCATAAAAGGTGGAAATTCTCCTACATACAGACTCCCAATGTATCACATCTACCTAAGTGTCTCATATGCAAACTACAATGTTATGCATGTACCTAAGTAAACTTAAGTAAAGTTTAATTATATCCAAGATGAATAAATAATTACACCAATAGTAATAAATGCTATTACATCACTATTTTTTAGTATATTCAATTTTTATGTGATCTCATTCATGCAGAATTATCTTCAACAAAGCAAAAAAGGAGAGCACTTTTCTGCAAATAAGTAATTAACGCCATAACATAAGCATGATTCTGAATGAGACACTAAATCTGATATGTGATCTCATTCATGCCAGAGAGACTGATAGTGTCGCCAAATAAAGAGAAAGAACAATAATCATGAAAATCCATTGCCTTTGACAATAAATTTAATATATCAAAATTTGAAAACTTTTGTGAACAAAATTATTAACTGATCTCCAAAGACTGTTTCTGTAATTTTCCTTTGCATCAGTAAACCTAAACTGTTTGGAGCAGGACAAACAGGACTCAAATCTTAAATAGCTAACTTCTCATTGGCAACTCAATTAGGGCAAAGCCAATCCATCTACAGACCAGATGTCAAAAAAAACCTCCATTATTATTTACTGCAGGCCTCATATAAAACATGCCCTTTTGATTCTCTTTCATTGATTTTTCCACCATATCTGTGCAGGAATCTGGAGGCTGAACTATTGCAGTAATGCCTGAATGGATCTTAAAATTGGAGGCATTCTGGTCCTCAAAGATTCAAGCCTTCTTTCATAGTAGTCAACTGAAAACAGTGAGAGAGAAAGCCTGATGACATCTTCATTCAGCGAAGAACAGTGCTTATGATGGGAATATGAGTGGAGAGGATGCAAGAAATTCATGTAGAGGCGTTTGAATCCGCCCATGGTTGCTACCAGTGACTGTAGCCTCTCTGTTTCAAAAACAGATGAAGGACAGATGTGTGTACATATGATTTTCCACACATATTCACTTTCTGCAGCTTGCTGACACCCTTTGCTAACACAGGAGATGATGCCCACTGACTTGGCATCAAGGTGCTTCAAGATTTCTTCCAGAATATCCACGTTGTTGCCAAATACTGCACGGCTTGCATGGGAATTAGAGTTACCAGCTGTAACTTCACGTCCTGCAACTTTTTGTACTTTGGACTCCATGGATTCCCCCACCCTGCTCATTCTTTGAAATTGAATACTTATGATAAAATGGGTACGTTCTTCTACTTATATAGAGCTAGATATTACAGTGAATTGTAAACTGTCAAAACAAACTAATGGGATAGACTCCATCATTAGATAAACATATCAATTATGCCAGTTTCTTTGGGACAAGCTTATAATATAATAGTGTTTTAAAGTCTTTAAAGTCTTGCTTTTATATTATTTTAATACCGTCAAGTTTGTTTTGGTGAATTTTTTTTATTAGATTAATTTTACACTCATGACAAACATAAAAAAACAAGTAGGAAAACATACAAGTGAATTAAATATAAAGTATGATTTTTTCAAAAGCTCTAAATTGAAATGTTCTTAAGTAATCCTTATCAATGTCAATGATTATTTTATGATTGTTTTATCATAAGTTTAATGTTTAAGTGGATGTCTTTAATTACCATGACAATGAATTTAATGTTCAAATGGATGTCTCCAAATACCAAGACATATTGAATTGTAACAAAAAAGTATGAAATCTTGGGATTAATGTCATGAGCATACAAATGTGTAGAATACCTAAAATCTCTTACATCTATTTTTCAAGGGCAAATATCTTTTATTGGTTAGAACATCTCTCAATACAACCAATCTAAAGAAGAGGGTTAAACTTGTATTATTAACTACGATAATATTAGTAAAAAAACCTAGTAATAAGCATATGAATTAAAATTCTCATTTAAAAAAAGTTAACAATTTTTTTAAAAGTTCAATTAAATATATATTTTTTCCTCCTCAAAATATTCACTTGGTTTCCGTAATAAATTGTTTACATATTATAATTTTATAAAATTATTTTAGGTTGTTAGATTTGTAATTTACATAAATGAAATTACATTTTTGTTGTAATGTGGTTGTTTCTATTTTTAATATTACATATATGCTTTATACTTCATTTTCAAAATTTTTTTAGAAACATAATCAGATACATCCATATTTCTTTAAACTATATAAATACACATAATTTTAATATGCAACCTTTTCATAAACATTCACACTAAAATTCAAACTAACTGTTAACATTTGCATCACTCTACTTGAACTGCCAAAACAATGAGATCCACATAAGAACAACAGCAGATGTTAATTACATGCAACAGCAGATGTTAATTACATGATATATTATATGAAGAAGAATCCAGGAATTCAGTAGGATAAATACAAAAAAGGACAAGGTGGGAGAACACCAGGGCCGACTGTGGATGACACCATATTCTTAGTGAATGTCATTGCTGAAATGGCAATACCCATTTGAGTTTTTACTATTATGCCGGCACTTTTAATCAATGAGAAAGAAGCGATACAGTGCAACCATTGTTGTTTTCTATTCAAGCTTATCTATCCAAATATAACCAGTCATGTTCCAACTTACGGAGTCTTTATTTATTTATTTTTTATGATTAGTTACATATCTGGCATTAGAGTTCGAATCACTGTAACAGTGTCAATTACCAAGATATATGCCAAGTTCGAATCTATAATAGAGTAATCTATTATATTTATTTTATGTTAACCTTTCATTTTATCACTGGATTATATGGTACTTAAAATGGACTATTATTGATTATTAATTATTATTAATTATTATTCAAATAATTAATAAGTTCTTCAATCACACAATTTATTTGGGTGTTTAAATGAATATTATTTGTCAATAACTTTAACTCTTCAAATTTTGTGATGATGAAAGATCAGTCGTTATCTAATTCTAAAATCTTAGCATTGTATCATCTGTTTAACTAGAGAATCTTAGTATTATATCTTAATTTTTACCATTAATTTAATGTGGGTCTTTTTTTAAAATTTAAAATTTTATTTTTTATTTTTTTAAAGATACTTAATTTTGATGTATTTTACGTATAAGTTGATAAAATCAATAGAATATATTAGTCCTAAATATTTTTAGTTTTAGTGATCTAATCTTATTTTAATTTATACTTGCTTTTCATCATGGAATGGATTGTAGATACAATTTTATGTTGTTAAGAAATGTGACTCAACCTTGCATTCTAATGTTAAGAGCATAAAAAAATAAATTTTAGGTGATTTTAGAAAGTTCATTTTAGTTCCAAATCACGTTGAAACTAATCTTGATGTTTTTTTGTTGACCTTAAGTCTACTCCAAAATCACTAATCTAAGAGAAATGGATCAAACATTCTACATTGGAAGTTAGGCCTCCCATGTAAAAAATGTAAACATCTATGACACACAGAGAATTGTAAGAAATAGTTACACTTGTTGACAAACACATGTCACATCATAAGACATTTTTGAATGGAGATATTAGAGTTAAATTAAAGTGTCCAAATTGATAAATGAACAATGACGATGTTATTACAAGTGTATAGAATATGGTATTTTAGTCTTTGTACTCACCTTAGGATTTATGCATTAGATTTTGACTAAGGATTTGGATGGTTTTAGCTTGTGATTTCCTCTTTATCATTTGATGATTTTCATGTACTACGTCTCTTATTTATTGGATGCTTGAGATGGTAGTTTGATAGTTTAGTTTTATAAATATTATATGTACCTATGATAATACTTTAGTGAAATAAGAGATTATTAGAACTTATTTTAAAACTCTCTCTCTCTCCTAAGGATGAAGTTTTGATGAATGATGTTGATCTTTCTCCTAAAATTCTCCTCTCCCATAAGGATATGCTAGAGGAAGAGGATGATATCATAAACACCTTCCTTAATGTCACTTTACCTTCTATGCATGGCATTCTTCCTAGAGATGAAGCATTGATAGATATAATTAATCCTTCTCCCAAAGTTTAGCTTACTGATTAAGATACCTTGGAGCAAGAAGATGAAATCATTAGCACTTTCCTTGATTCTCTCTCCTAAAGATGAGTCCTTGGAGAACAAAGAGCTTAATCAAGCAAATACTAATAATGTTTCTAGTCATGTGAGGCCTAGATTTCTTCAACATCTTACTCAACCCCAAAACCAACACATGATTGATTCTAACAAACCAAAGAGACCTCCTAACAATATCTCAAAAGTTTCAAAATGGATATGTGAAAGAAGTGATATGGAAAGACAATTGGAGCAAACATATGGTCCCAAAATACATCACAAATATAATTTTATTATCACAAAGTGAGATTCCAATGTTCTTCTCACTTCCATTTCTTCTCCTCCTCATCCTAAGAAACATGTTGATAAGGAACCTAATCTTGTTCACAAATTCATTGCCTTAAATTCAATATATTGAAATTTCAAAACTCAAAAACTTTTGTAAACAAAGTTTGTAACTGATTTTTCACTTTTGCACATAATATAATTTTTCTTTCCATCAATAAATCTAAATTGTTTGGAGTAGGACAAACATGACTCATAAATTTATTTATAAACAAAATAATTTTGTGTAAATTTATATCTCTTGTCTTTGATTATTCATCTAATTAGTTTCACATGTTCTTATGCATCTATTATTTATTTTCATTCTAATGCTCACATACTCTTATACATTTGTCTTATTAACTAGTTTAATAAAAATAGATAATCACATTTATTTTTATATACATGTTATCCTTTGTGATCTATCCCCTTTTCTATCTTATGACTAGTTCATAGTCACAGATTCATTAATGCTATCACCCGATAGTCTTGCCTTAAATTAAATTTGCACTGATATCCCACTTTTATCCTTATTAACTAAAGATAAATAAACAAAAAAATTAATGAGACGTCATGTCTTTATATTTAAAGACATCCATTATATTCATGTCCCAATCATCAAGCATTATTTAACTATCATTGACATGTTTAAAATCAGATTGGTGCATTAAAGGGAATCTAGTTTTTCACAAATTTATATGCATGCATTACTGAAGATTATTCTGATAGAGGGCCTACACCCTTACATAGCAGTTAGACATCAAAATAAAGGGTTGTCACAAGGAGCGAGAACACCCAACATTAGGACCAACAAACACAACAAAAATCCAAAACCATCGAATAACATAAACTAAAACTAGCTGCAAATAAAACCAAGACCAAACACAAACAACACCAAAAAACACCACCCATAGAAGATGCCAACCGATGGTCCACAATCTAGGGGTTTAATAGCTTGCTAGTCTTGTATGAGCTTCTTAGCTTTTTCAGTAAAAGATAGTCTTTTACCATGCTCTTGCCAGGAGCAATATTATGGGATTCAACTTTCACCTTGATGACATGGTACTAATTGGCTCCAAAGTAGTACTAGTCGCAATCTCCATGGACCTCTTCCTCTTAGCATGTCTTTGTTCGATCTCTTCCTAGATAACCTATATAAAAGATAAATTTTTGGACTCTATTTCCCTATTATACACTACAATTTCTTACAATTTTCTTTTCAGAATTTTTTGGTTGTCCTCTAGATGTCAAAGATATCCCTATCCATTTCTTTTCTTTCTTCTTCATTACCATCCAACCTCTATCATATTTTTCCTCTACCAACTAGTTAGTAGTCCTAGCCTCCACCTCAGCCAAAGCCTCTAGTCTATTAATTTTCCTCTTAGCAATGTGGAGTTGGGATAGGAACCAATGAATGATTTCATTTTGCCTATTATACATGATATAAAGTTCATTAAATTTTTCCACTATCTCTAGTAACTCCCAAGCACCAGGGGACGAAATAGGGGAGGGAGGACGTGAATCCATAAGTGGCATACAAGGGTTAGGGGCTATCAGAGTAGCATTAGGGATATAATTATTAGGGGTCCATTATGAGCCTATAGTTTAGGAGGAAGAGGAGTCCTCAGAGATAACCTCCTCAATGACCGATCCTTTGATAATTCTATTTCTACAATTGGGCTTGGGTTTCAATATTATTCATCTTAACAATACACTAAAGATTGACCTAGGTTTCCATTTTTTTAGATAGGGGAGTGACTATAGTAGAGTTGGAGGCACCTTTACAATTAGTCTCTAGGCTATTAGACAACTCCATGACTAGGGTAGGATTCGAAAAGGGGCCAATAAAGTTTATACTAGGGTTGTTGGAAGGGGACATAACCGACTAGAAATTATAAAGCGTGGGGATTAACCTGTAGTGAAGGTGAAGCACTTCCTTAGACTTGATCATAACAACAGATTGAGTCAGGGATGAAAACATCTAGAAGGAAAAATTTATTTTACATCGTGTCTAAAATGATTTAGCATAAGAAACAGTTGGTAGTACAATATTTCATACTTTCCATCTGGGGTGATGTATTTCATTAGGATTAGCGCAACCTCCTATTCTCTTGGGAGGTCCTTTCTATTAAATCCAATCTGCAAATGAGAGATTTTTTAGGGAAAGCCACACTCTCCACCAAGAGTCCAACAGTAGCCACTATGAGTTCCATAAAGTTGGCGAAGGACACTTCTCCCATGTACACCTTTCCCTCATCCAAGAAGTGAGATAATTGTTCAAAGAGAGAGGTATTAAAGCCTTTCATATCCTCAACAAAGGTGAAAATATTTATCCTTTTAATCACAAACCAAATAACTTCATCCTTTTTAAAATTGTCACAATTATCCAGCTCAGTCTATATAAGATCTCTCCCCATGGTATGCCAATTCTCAAAAAAACTAGTTACAACGACAAGGAAAGGGTAAGACAAAGCTAAAATAGGAAAAATGACAAACAACAATGGTTTATGAAAAGGTAGCCCTTTTCACAAATATAAAAGGCAATCTCCCTGTTGTGTAATGATTATAAAAAATGAAGGAAAAGGCCATAATTAAAATGGAAGTCCTTAGATCTTTGCACCACATTTGTGCTTATGTCATCCTGGATTGTAACATGAACATCACTTGGTAGCTCGTGCAAGGTAGTCCACAGTTTAATAAAACTAGTGTACAGACCTTGATTGGCCAACCTATCAATAGATTCATTCCCCTCCTTAAGGGTGCGGGTGAGTCAAACTTGTCCAATTGTTGAAAGAATGTGCTAGAATTCAACCATGAGTTCTTTCACGAGCCAACCTGGGGATGCTTCACCACAAAGAATCATGATTACATTTTTGGAGTCCTCTTCAATGATGATCTTTTGCAATCCTCTGTAGTTAGTAAGAGATATGTCGTAGAAGGCCCCACCACTTCAACTAATCTTGGGGTCTAGATTCCAAAATTTGCCACATAGACCAACACAATAATTCCCTTTATATCCCTAATGATGCCACCCCCACCCACCCAACCCACATTACTGAAGATTGTTATTACTTATAATTTGTACATATTTTTTAGTATTGACCTAGGAGAATGTATTCTATTGTGACAAATAAATATCTCTACAAAGGTATTTATAAATAGTGCCAATCCATAGATATTCTGAAGCACAAATGAAATTGCAATACATTAATCAAAGTGAAGAAAAATAGTCTAGATAGATCACACATTATAATATATGAACCCAAAATAATTTTGTAGTTGATTAGTTTCAAATTGACAAACTCATCCCTACAAAGAATCTAGAAGTTATTGTTATTCCAAAACAATTATTGATATGTGGTCTACAATTCCTAATATTCAAAACAAACTATATTCAAATCTTCATCAACCTTTATATATTCATAAGTATTAAATTAAATAAAAATATTTTTATTAACATTTCATATTTCAATTACCAAATTAATATTAAAATCATAATTTATAATTAAATCTAAATTAATTATATTTATTATAATTAATTAGTTTAATTAAGAAGGATGAAAGGACACTCTGCAAGTAGACCATTAAAACAACCTAAGGATGATAGATCTGGTAAGCCACATAATGGAAGGGAGGGAGATATACTTAGTAAGGTAAAGGGAGGAATTGGTGATCAAAATGGCCCTGAGAATAGAAGGGAATCCCAAGAAGAGGATAATCGGGAAGACTCCTAATCTCCATGTTCATCCTCGATGCATAGTATATATCAATCAATTGATATAGTAGAGGAAGTTGAAGTAGAAACTAAATTATTTGAGGAATTGGAAATTATTTGCAAAATCATTGGGCCTAATTTCAAACATAAAAAAATTAGGGCATGGGTGGAAGAAAACTAGGAAAAAACCATCAATTATAAAATTTCTACCAAAAGGTTTTTTGTTGGCATCTCTGGAAGTGTGGAGGAAAAGGAGAAAATCTTGCAAAATGGACTCTAGTCTATGAATGATCATCCACTATATATGAAACCATGGTACCCAAATTTTGGTCCTCTAAACTTAAACCCATATGATAGACCAACATGGATTAGAATGTATAATTTACCAACAAAATATATGTCAGAAGAATGCTTGGAAAAAATTGGAAGATCATTGGGAACTCTTATGGAGATAGATGTAGAATTGGTAGACAACAATTCATACATCTATGCAAGAATTTGTATCACGGAGGTTAGACCAATACTAAAAAAAATTGGTTATGTGTTCAAGGCAATTGGTTGTAGCAAATAAAGATACAAGAAGAAAATAATTTTTGTTCATGATGCAATAAAAGAAATCATGTACAAAAGGACTACAGAGTGAAGGCTAAGATGACAAAAAAATGGATGCCAAAGGAGAAAAACATTGTTCACAAGAAAGATGCAGCCGCATAGAAAATAAATGACAATCATTGTGAAGGGGAGTCAAATTTAATAGAGAAAGTGGGTGGTATAAAACACAACACTTCATCATCTACTAAAGATAGTCAGAGGCAAAATGATGGTCCGCTAATTGTTGAAACATATAGAAATATAGATGGGGAAAACATAGACAATGAAGTGGAAGAGGCAGATTCAGACGAGAACTTTTCTGAAATAGATAAATTAGGTATAACATATCCCCGATGTATTAGCCAATGGACTAATTTATATTACTTAGAAGGAAGAAGGGAAGAGAGAGGAGGAGTAATAAGCAAAAAAAGGAAGATAAAGAAAAGGAGAAAGGAATTGTAAGTGTGGCTGATTTCCTGAACATGACCAAGGGAGGGAAAGCCTCCCTTGGGGATCAATGAGGATCATTAAATGGAATGTCAGGGGCCTATCAGTCCCTAAAAAGAGACACTTACTTAGGCACTATCTGGAGAAGAATCCGAGTGAAATTGTACTTCTCGAGGAAATAAAGATTAAATAAGCCAATATAGATAATTTCTTGAAATTTTGTTGGAAATGGGAGGGTGTTTTTAAAGAGGTGTTAGGACCGTCAAGTGGATTGGGTGTAATTTGGAATCCATTCAAAGTTGACATTCGTTTGCTAGAGAAAGATCTCCATAGGATGATGTGTGAAGTCAGGTGTAGAAATACAAGCATGAAGTTCCCGCTTTTTAACATTTATGGGTCCACCAAAATGGAAGACAAAGCGAGGATATGGGAAATTTTGAAGGAGAAGATGAAAGATATAGTCAATCCAATACTTGGTGGAGATTTCAATGCCATCCTTGATTTGAGGGAGAAGAGTGGTGGCATCACCAAGATAAATAGAGTAATGAGCGATTTCAAGCAATTTGTAGAGGAGAATAGACTTTTTGATGTAATTCCAAAGAATGGTCTATACACTTGGACCAACAGAAGAATTGGCTTCACCAATATATCAGAAAGACTGCATCACTTTCTTCTAGGAAGCAAATGGATATATAGGAATATGACATTTTCCTCATTGATCCTTCTAATCATAATTCCAGATCATTTTCCTATCCAGTTGGAGATGGGCAATTGCGAAAAAACCTCCGAGAGGCTATTTCAAGTTTGAGAGAATGTGGTGGAAATATTAGATTCTCATTGACAAATTGGAATATTGATGGAGAGAATGCAACTTTATTAAAGGTACGCCTAGCTTTCGCTTAGTGAAAATATTGCAATATATTAAAGAAAAGGTTAAAATTTGGAATGGGGAGAGTTTAAAAAAAAAATTGTAGAGAAAATTGATATAGAGGAAGAGTTAAATATTTTAAATTAAAAAAATATCCAAACTGGAATGACTGAAGTAGAATATATAAAAGAAAAGGAGTTGAAAACTAAGCTTGCAGACCTACTTGAAAAAGAAGAAATTTATTGGAGATATAAGGCGAGAGAAATTTGGATTGCAGAAGGAGATGCGAACACAAAAAAAAATCACACATATGTGAAGGAGAAAAACACTCTTAACAAAATTGATGGTGTTGAGAGGGAGGACGAGACTTGGTGTTAAGATGTAGATGATATTGGATTGATTGTGGTGGACTATTTTCATAATTTTTTTGGCACTAGCATCCAGAGCGATGCAGCTCAAACGGATAATCTTTTAAGCATAATTCTCAGTATTGTGAGTAAGGAGGATAATAAAATGTTGACTTCGCCATACACTCTAGAGGAAGTGTGAGGCACATTATTTCAAATGCAACCTAATAAGGAACCCAGTCCTGATGGCTTCATAGTGAAATTGTTTCAAATGTGTTGGTAGTTCATGGGGGGAGATATACAGGAAGTGGTTGAAGACTTTTAGAAAAGCAAGAGATTTGTCAGAGAACTAAATAATACAATCATTTTTCTAATATCCATGAAAAATGATTGTGAGCGAATAGAGGAATATAGACTGATATCATTATGCAATTCATTATAAAAAATTATTTTGAAGACCATGGCTAACAAACTGTAATGTTGCATCAATAAGCTGATTACAGAGGAATAAAATGACTTTATTTCAAGGAGGGAAATAACATATAGCATCATTACAACTTCAGAAATGAACCATTCAATCAAATATGAGAAAAAATTCTAAAGGAATGGTTATTAAGCTTGATGTGAGTTAAAGCAAATGATCGAGTGAATTGGGAGTTTCCATTGCAGGTCCTAAACAAATTTGGTTTCGATAATGGATCCATGAATGGTTTCTTCCAAGCAACTAATGAAATCAGACAAGGCAATTTGATTTCTCCATTCCTTTTTGTGCTCATGGTGGAGGCACTTATCAAAAGTATTAGGTAGAGGATGTTGTTGGGGGATTGGAGGGGTATATCAATTTCAAATGATTTGAACCTGATTACACATACATTCAATTTGCTAATGATACACTGTTGTCTAGAGAGGCCACTATTGTAGAAGCCAAAGTCATAAAGCTACATTAGAAGAATATTCAGAGGCATCGGGGCAATCTATGAACAAGGTAAAATTAGAAATCTTTTTCATAAATACAAATAAATGTCTATAGAAACGCATCGTTGGGATTCTTGGCTTCAAAGTTTCTACATTTTTGGCAAAATATTTGGGTGCTCAATTGTTCTTGGGATGTGGTAGGACCACGCATTGGGGGAAACTATTAATAAGTGCCAAGCCAAGACCATGGCATGGAAAATTAGATGGTTATCACAAGCGGGTAGAAACACAATGATCAAAGTAGTCTTATCTGTGGTGCCTATCTATGTGATGTCATGTTTTGAACTCAGAAGAAAATCTATATCGGTATTGGATGGATACATGAAACGATTCTTATGGGAAGGAACTAAGGAGGAGAGAAGGATTCCCTTAATTAATTGGGAAATGATATGCATGACAAAAGAGGATGGAGGTGCTGGTCTTCGAAAAATGAATTTGCAGAGCATTGGGTGCCAAATTGGCATGGAAATTGTATAGATGCCCTGATAAATTGTGGTGTGGGATAATGAGGAGGAAATATCTAGACTCGAAGGTGCTGGAAAGAATATTCACTATGGAAAATACTATGGGAGGCTCAAAGGTATGGAAGTTCATATGGGAGAGTAGAAAAATAATTACAAAGCACTTAACCTAGAAAATTGGCAATAAGAGGAAATTTTTGTTTTTGGAGGGATTCATGGAAAGGAGAATTGACAATCTTAAATAGAGAATGGATTGGGGGCATGGAGAATAGATTTGGCATATATCTGATAGATTATGTAATATTCTTGGAGGATGGTATCTCCTTCTTTGGATGACAATATCTTGACATGTGTGATCTTAGTGAAGAGGATGCCTCCAAGATGGAGAATCTACTAAAAAAATAGGAGAATGATCTTATTCAGAGACAATGATGAAGTTATTTGGTGCGCTGCAAAGAATGGGGAGTACAAGGTAAACCTAGGATATACTCTACAATGAAAGGGGTGTGACAGTCAATGTCCATCAAAGATTTGTTGGCATAAGGTGGTTCTTCCTCGTGTCAAAGATTACTTATGGGTGGCACTACATGGGAAAATCCTTATAAGGGAGATTAAAAACTATTGGCATAGAAGGATCGAGTATTTGCCCCTTATATAAAGAAAATGAGGAAACTACCAATCATTCGCCCCTGCAGTGCCAATTTGCTTCTCGATGCTGGGATTGGTTGATGGATAGTTTGGGTTGGTCTATTGCACAAAATAATTCACTGTATATGAATTTTTGTGTGGATGGTCGATTGGGAGTGTATCTTCTGTATGGGGTGATGTATGGTTGACTGGACCAACCATGATTGCATGAAAGATATCTAGAAGGAAAGGAATCACAGGGTATTCAGTGAATAGGAGATGTCCATCGACTCACTTTTAAATTAGATACAGGGAGCCATTTGTGAAACAGAGAGAGGTAAACTAAGATTTAAAAAGATCACGTCTTATTCCTCATGGGACACAAGACTATAGGGTATTTGGCCGCAACTTGATAATGCTACATGGACCATTAAAACTAAGAATAAAAATAGAATTTTGGCGAGATGGAATATGCCAGAAGTAGGTTGGAAGCTTAATCTGAGACTGGAATGGTAGTCTGGTGGTTGCTGCTAATGGCTATATTGGGATGGCTTCCAATAATGAAGCTAGAATGATGGCTTTGGAGAGAGGATTAAGGCTGTGTATAGAGGCAAAAATGAATCATTTGGATATAGAAGGGGACTCAAAATTAATTGTAAATGCAGTTGCAAAAAATCAATTGTCAAACAGGAAATTGACAAGATGGTTCTTGATGATCAAAGAGAGGTTTAACGCTCCTTACAGATTTATCCATAGTTCACATCTACCGCAAAGAAAACAGGGAGGTAGATTTTTTAGCTAATGAAGGTATTAATAGAAGAATTGAGGATGCGGTGTTTGATTCGAGGTAAGTTTCAGTGATGCTTCTTCAGGCCTTTCCAGAGGACTCTACACAAAATACACATTTCTCACAAGTTGGTGTGGGGTAATCGTCATAAAATAGATAAGGAGGATCCGTCTAGATAGGAAGACTGACAATGATTAGACGACTGAGGCAAGATCAGACTATGAGTAGGAGAGATAACCTACACAATAAAAAGAGAAGCACCAAAATCTAAATTCTAGTAATGTCGAGAATATCTTTGAGCGTCATCTGAATAAATCCATTTTATTATTTGTTTTCTGATAAGGTCTGAGTGATCACATGGCTAGTATAATTTTTTGATCACCTTCTTTTGGCAAAGAGGCTATAAATTACATTGCAAAATGCAATGTCTGCATCTTGCATATAGCATACTAAGATGGCGGGGATAAAGCTATTTAGGATCTAGTGTAATTGCTTGCAAGAAAGTGCTGAAGAACAAATTCAGAGGTTATTTGTTATTGAGGAAGACTATATGTCCTCTCAGCCATTGAAAAGGTGATTGGGTCTGTTTCATCTTCTGGTGGCCATATTCACGATGGGGCCCTTTTAGAGATATTTTTCTGCAATATCATCCAGGCAACAGGGTTCGAAGCTGCTAGGTATGCCAACAAATTGGTGAAGCCAGATTTTAGATACATCGTTATCTGTGAGTTGGTCAAGATTAAGGCCAATCCAAAGAGCAGTTTCATTGTAGGGGTTTTCGATGTCGTGGTTACATGGAAAAAAAGAAAATAATGGGGGAGGAACTAAAGCTAGTTTTTGAAGGTTTGGAGAATTACAATATTACTACTTTTGGTAACCATGTAAGCCTTTATGGTGATCTATTTTCTCCTTCCCAGGGTCAATGTTATGTTCTAGCTAAAGGGATAATTTCCCTTCGCTGATGGATGTACTAAGCATGATATGAAATAATAAAGGGATCTACCCCCTCTGGTAGAAACTTAAAATAAAAAAATATATAAAATGTTTAATTACTAAAGCTAGTTTTTGAAGGTTTGGAGAATTACAATATTACTACTTTTGGTAACCATGTAAGCCTTTATGGTGATCTATTTTCTCCTTCCCAGGGTCAATGTTATGTTCTAGCTAAAGGGATAATTTCCCTTCGCTGATGGATGTACTAAGCATGATATGAAATAATAAAGGGATCTACCCCCTCTGGTAGAAACTTAAAATAAAAAAAAATATAAAATGTTTAATTAAATTAAACTAAGGAGAAGGACAGGTTCATTTACTCTTTGTTTTTAGAAAACTAATGAGTGGAATATATTTATTATGTTACTTTGTTTGGGAAAAGTTTATAATCTAGTAATTTAAGGGAGTTAAGTATATCATTTACAATTAATTTATATTCTATAAATGAAGCTTGGGAATGATGGAATACATAAATAATTGTTATTTTAGGAAACTTAAATATTAATGTGATAGACATTTAGTATATAAAAATACTAATGATAACAAAGATTTAAGATATTATAGATTTTGTTCATTCAGTATAAAAAACAAGGATAATTTAGATACACTTCATGTCTAAAATCTTGTGTAAATTTGATTTTTTTGTTATTCAGATTAATATCATAATTTATTGATATAATCTTTGACTTGTAGTTCTAAAATATTGCAATGTAAATTTTTATTTTACGATTCATTGAATTTATGTTCTATTTTGATTTTTAAGGATTAGTGATATTTAAAAATGTCTTGGAGCAATTATAAAATCACAAGGATCAATATTTTTTAAAGGTCAACCATCTTTGATTGGACTAAATTTACACTTGTGATAAATATTGACAAGCAATGGCCAAACATAAAAGTGATTTGGAGAGTGATTTAGATACAAAATATTAGTCCTTTAAAAATTTCCAATTGAAATGATCCTAAGTCATCCTTATAAATGTGAATGATCTTTCTATGATTGTTTGACAATAAATTTAATGATTAAATGAATATTTTTAAATACCTTGAGACATAATGCAATAGAATAAACTATAGTACTAAGTCAACTCCTGACAACATAAAGACAATGGTGGGAATCAACAATTAGGATTTGAATTTTTAAATGTCAAGTTAGATCTAAGTCATATATGATTAATCTTGTATGCTATAGAAATGTGTTAAAATAAATAATATATAGAATCCTAGGTAACGAACGTACAAATGTGTAAGCTATTAAATGAGTAGAATAGGAAGTGGTTGAAATAGAACCAAAATAAGATATGTGATTAATCTTGTATGCTATAGAAATGTGTTAAAACAAAGAATATATAGAATCCCAGGTAATGAATGTACAAATGTGTAAGCTATATTTAAATGAGTAGAATAGGAAGTGGTTCAAATAGAATCAAAATAAGGAAAAATGTATAGAAATACATGTAAGTGCAAATAGATAAAGATTTAGGAAAGGGTCAAACTTAACAACAAAACGTATACAACATTGTGCTTTATAATTATATTAAGACATTCTTTAAAAATAAAAAAAATACCTAAATTGAAATTAAAATAAATGCACAAATTTCATGTTTACAAAATTATAAAACATTTATATTACATATTGTAAAATCTTACCTTTATATTAGATAAAATGTTTTAAACAAATAATAATTAAAGCATAATACAATATTCATAAAAAATCAAAATAATCAATTATATATATAAAAATCTCAGAACATACGAACAAAAGTTTATAAAATAACATTCACATTACGAACACCCCTAACACTGGTTGGTTGAAGTTGAATTTTGACAAGTCATCTAGGGGCAACCCGGGTTGGGCGGGAGGGGGTGGAGTGATTGGAGACTCACGTGGCATCCTCATCCTTTCCTATGTGGCAAATATTAGAATCCAAACTTCAAGCATGGCTTAAGTGGCAGTTGTTTATCATGGGCTAATCATGGCCAAGGAAAAGGGGCTCATGAGTATAATTATTGAAGGTAACTTGAGCAATACCATTATGGTGCTCAAAAGGGTGGCTAAACCAGACTAGAAAGCTAACCCTCTTATTGCCAAGTGTCATGATCTCCTTTCCTTATTGGGAAATGTCAGGTTATGCCATGTGTGATCTGAAGGCAATTGCGTGGTGGATAAGCTGGTAGGGATGGGCATGCATGCTAATGATTTTAGAATATCTCTACTTGCACGAAATCTCAGTGGAGGCTCGTGCCATGATCTTAAAGGACTCGTTAGTTAATGATGAATAATCCCAAAGTTGGCCTTTTTGTACTTGCCTTTCTCACCCTTTCCACTCCTTTCTAGTTAAGTCGACAAGATTAAAAATTTATTGATGGTACTTCCTACCACTACATTCCCTAGGCTTTTCACTTTCTTGACCTGGATTTCTATTTTGAAAATATGGGAGATGATTTGATTCAGACTGAACCTGACAGTTGCTCAGAGGTAAAGAATAATGGGGAGTTGTGGGACAAGGTGATCAATGGGAACCTAGATAATTATGTTGAAGGGATGACCGGCCATGACCCTAAGCTCTTTTCTAATTTTGTTAATGCTTGGGACAATGGGAACATGAATATTGGTAGTGTTACTTTCATGGTTTCGATGGAGGCTTTTGTGAAGGTGATAGGGCCAGCCCTTGATGGTGTGTCCTTTCCTATAAATCCCAAAGGGAATTACAAGAACAACTTTGATCAGTTTTTCAACTAGGTGAAGGAGTTTTCAAGCTTCGAAGTGTCTACAACAGGGAAGATCTCCCTAGAATTTGGAAGGATGTGGCTTTTCTCATAATGAAGTCCTTCACCTTGGATGACAAGAAAAGAAGGTTCCATATATATATTTTTCCCATGCTAAATAATCTCCAGTATGGGGTTAGATTGAATTTCCCTTTCTGGATTGTGCCTTCTTTGCCCAGTCTATTTGTAAAGCCATTGAAAAGGGTAAACCCCCACTCCACCAGGGTCTCATCCAGAGTGTATAATGTCCACCTGGATTTATCCCCCTCTAGTGGAGTCCCTTCTATTGTGGTTGGGTCTACCTATCATGCCAATATGATTGTTGACCTTATTGTTACCCCCTCTAATTATTGGGAACAAATTATGCCTCTATGGTTCTAAAATGTTTACCAGGAAAAACCTTGCTAGAATAGACAAATTTAAGGCCATTGCTACCACCAAAAAGGATCAGGATGTGGTTGTCCAGTATGAGTTGCAACAAGAAATGGTTAACAAGTTTTTTGATGATTCTAGCTCTGAATCTCAATCCTCAAAGGATTCAAACTCCTTAGATACTTTGGGATCGGATCGGTCCCTTACTAAAATTTGAGAAAACCCTAGCTCTCCCTCGTTAAAACCTCCTTTCTTTGATCACTCCAACTTCTAGGGTACTACTTTAGCTATGGAAAAAAATGTAAAGCATCTGCATGAAGATGTCCAAAGACAAGAAGAGTTGATAAAATGTCTCTTTGCGCAATTGAATGTGGCCATCAAAAAGATCAATTGAATGGAAGCAACGAATGAGGCTGAGGCCAAGGCTAACACTTGGGTTGAAGATTTGGATGAGGATGGAGTATGAAAAAGTTGCCAATGATCTAATGCTAGGCATTATGGGGCATTGGGAAATGGTGGGTGGAAAGATTACTAACATTGACTCTAGGATCAAGAATGCGGGTAGTAAGTACGAGCTAGAATAGATCAAGAAAACCTAGGAGGCCCTTAAAAAGCAAATTGCGGAGGTCAACTATGCTTGTAGGGATGTGGCTAGCAAGCACAATGCCTCCCTACAGGCTATCCATGACAAGATGGAAAGGAGAAAGGCGAAAAACACACACACATGGATTCCCTATCCATGGGCTCTGACCCATCAATTTGATGGTCAAGGCCACCCCCGACTCTACGCTGGTTTCCTTTGGTTTTGGGGTTGGATCGAGTAAAAAGTCTCTCTTTTTTTTTTTTCTCATAAAGGTCTTATTTTGTGCCATAATTGGCAGGACAAGGGTACCCCCATGCAGTAGACCATCACTTTGGGTTTGTGCTTGGCGATTGTTTTGTTTGGTGGTCTTGGTTCTTTTTTGTCTGTTGGTTTTCTAGTTTAGTTGTTGGTTCTTTGTTTGCCATCCTGGGTTTTTGTTGTGTTTTGGTGGGGGGTCTTTTGCGAGTTGTGCATCCCTCATCCGCTATTGGTGTCGCTTTGCTATTATATAATGGACATGCCCATCTCTCTTTTATTAATCAAAATGTTCACATTATGAACTCAAAGTCTTAATTTGAGGGGAAATATCTAGAACATATATCTTATTGTTATTTTTCAAGAGCGAATATCTTTCAATTCTTAAAGTATCTTTTAGATACAACCAATCTAAAGAGGAGGATTAAACCCTTGTACAGACTACAATCAAATTAATGAAAAACTCAATATCAAGCATATGAATTAAAGTTAGATTTATTTTTTTCTTTAAAGTTAATGATTTGTAAAATAGTTCTCTTAAAAATATATTTTTTCCTCAACAAATTCATTTGGTTGGTGTAGTGTTAAATATGCAAGAAGAAGCAATTCATATTAGTCATTCAATTTTTATAATATAATAAGTGAGTTATCTAATAAATTATTTATATATTATTGTTTTATGATTTTTTTAATTTGTTGGATTTGTAATTTGATGGTTGTATCCTATGTGGAGTCATATTTTTGTTCCATTATAATTGTTTTTAGTTTTAAGGTTGCATGTCTGTTGTTTGTTTTATATTTAACTTTCACAATCTAACTTTTAAACATAATCAAATATACGCATATCTTATAAGTATCTTATTATATAAATAAATTTAATTTTAATACATAATCTTTTCATAAATTTTTTTTAAACTTCTACAATTTACATGATATTATAATAGAATTGTTCTTCCTTTCATACAAAGATTGATTGGTTACAAATAAAGATATTTATAATCTTTCCTTCTCTCTCCTCTCCTCTTACTGTTTGAAAATTTCTAAACTAAAATCCCCTTCCTACAAACTTAAAAATATAAACTTCCCTTATATCAATCACATTTTTTTCTTTATATCTTTCCCTGAAGTCAAATACATGTAAATAATATATTTCACTGCAGGCCTCATATAAAACATGCCCTTTTGATTCTCTTTCATTATTTTTCCACCATATCTGTGCAGGAATCTGGAGGCTGAACTATTGCAGTAATGCCTGAATGGATCTTAAAATTGGAGGCATTCTGGTCCTCAAAGATTCAAGCTTTCTTTCATAGTAATCAACTGAAAACAGTGAGAGAGAAAGCCTGATGATAATATTTTTTTAATGTCATTTAAGGTCTTGCTTTTATATTATTGTAATACAGTCAAGTTTGTTTTGGTCAACTTTTTTTATTCGATTAATTTTACATTCATGACAAAGATTAAAAACAAATAGGAAAACATACAAGTGAGCTAAATATAAAGTATGATTTGTAATTTACAGAAATGAGTTACATTTTTGTTGTATTGTGGTTGTTTCTATTTTTAAGATTACATATATGTTTTATATTTCATTTTCGCAATCTTATATTGAAATATAATCAAATACATCCATATTTCTTAAAATTGTATAAATAAACATAATTTTAAAATAAAAGCTTTTCATAAAAATTCAAACTTTTAACATTTGCATCACTCTACTTAAACTGCCAAAACTATGAGATCCACATAGAACAACAACAGATGTTAATTACATGATATATTATATGAAGAAGAATCCAGGAACCGAAATTGGGGAGACAAACAGACATGGAGGAGAGCTTATGACGTTGAGGATTCCAACAATATATATGCAACTGTGATTAGCAGGATAAATACAAAAATGACAAGGTGGGACAACACTATTATGCGGGCACTTGTAATCAATGAGAAGGAAGCAGGATAGAATGTGAAAGCGATGCAGTGTAATCATTGTTGTTGTTGTTGATGGTATAGTGTGATGGTTAAATTATGGTAACATATTTTGAATGGTATAGTGGGATGATTAAATTTTGGTATTATGATTTTTGTTTCTAAAATTGTTATTGCTGAATGTTTATATTCAAGATAACATTTCTTATATATGAACTTACAAATGATGACAATTAAATTATAATATTGTAATTCTTATTGATATTGATGAATGTCTATATTGAAAATGAGGTCTTCATATATATTATCAATTTATAACTCCAAGAAAAAACAATTGCCCCAAACTTATTACAGACAACTGAGTTGTACTCCAGTTTGTATCTGGCAGTAGAGTTCAAACGTATTGTTGAACAAGCCAGGTCGTAGGTCAAATGTTTTAAACTGTGGTTGTTGTCAGCCAGTCGTTTGGACATTTTAATTATCTTTTAATTTAGGCTTAATTAATGCAACAGTTTTAAGTGTCGTCTATTTTGTCAGACACAAAAACATGTGCCAAAGTTCGTATCACTGTAACAGTCTCAATTACCAAGATATATGCCAAGTTCGAATCTATAATATATAGAGTAATTTATTATATTTATTTTATGTTAACCTTTCATTTTATTGCTGGATTATATAGTACTTAAATTGGACTGCTTGTTTCAAGCCTCAGCTTGGTGCCTTAATTATTAATTATTATTCAAATAAGGTCTTTTGATCAATCACACAATTTATTTGGGTGTTTAAATGAAAATAATTTGTCAATAATCCATCTTTTTAAATTTTGTTATGATGAAAGATAAATCTTAGCACTATTTATGAAAGGTTAGTCATCCTCTAATTGGAGAATCTCAGTACTATACCTTAATTTTTGTTAGGATGTGAAGCCCAACAGTCACATGACCTTTTGGCTCCCTCAACTCTTCGATTCATGCTTGAATATGAATGTATAAATATGTGTGTAGTCTATGTATTAGATGATTTGGATATTGCTTAATAGATGATTTCCCTAATTGAGAGTGGACGTAGGTATTTGTCAAACCATTGTAAATCGTGTCTCGTGTCGCATTCTTTATTCCCGTTTTTCTTTCATTGTTTTATGTTATTTCTTTGCTCGATTTAAACTAACAATTGGTATTAGAGCCTAGGTTGGCTTGAGCAGAGATGGAGGAGGAAGAAAAAGGTAAAATTCATAACTTCTATGATATGACTGTGTTTCAAGCATTGTGTACATTGGTGGGATGGCTGGAAGAAAGAGGGGAACTTAGTTGAAGAGGAGAATCCAACGAAAGAGAAGGATGTTGGGATTCTTATTTGCTTCTCTCTTGAACCAGCTTTGGCACTTATTGGGCAAACTGTTAATGGACGGGCAGTTGTTGGTATTCGTGTGGTGAAGGTTGAACCCCATGATGCCTCGATTGGAATTTGTTGGCAGAAAGATGCTAGGAAAGAAGCCGATGTTGAAAAAGAGGAGCTCAAAAGATTTTGGGAGAAAGAGTGTTTGCCATCGGAAACCCAAGTTGAATCTGTGGTTGATTTTGCCTCTCGAGATGAGGAGGTTGCAGATTGGAGTGAGGTAGCAGGGCAAGGAAGCCTGGGAGTAATTGTGACTTTAGAGAGCTCTGCAGATGGCATGGCCTTGGAAAAAATAAAGAGGCACTCCCATGATGATGAAGACAACCTTTGCACAGACATTTTCATAGAAGAATATGAGTCTATGGATTTGGATGATGAAGTGTAGGACAAAACAAGGTTTTCTGGTTTGAAGCAGAAGCGGCCATTAACGAGAGTCGAGGACAGTGGGCATTGCTCTAAGCGGTTTCAGGCGTCACATGAAGAGAAGGGAGATATGGTTCATCAACTTGATTGGATGGATGTGGATGATAGTGTCAACGTGGATGATGAGGAGCCCGAGGTTGAGAAGAGTTGCGTGAAGAAGCAACTTGAATCAACAGTTGAGAGTAATGTCGAGATGGAGATTCCCCCTGCTCCTGAAGTGCCCTTGGAAGTCGTAGAAACAAAAGTGCTAAATGTGGCCGTGGCTGTCACTGTGAAAGACATAAACATTGTGAAGGAACATTAGATCATGGAAGCAATGCTTGACTCCCAGTTGAAGGATGAGGTCACTGTGAAACACAAGGACATTAAGGAGCTCCCTTGTTTTGATGGGAAGCCAGAGTATAGTGTGGAGGTGATGCTGCTGGAGGAGTGCAAGGCATGGAATGCTGTGTTGCCTGTGGTGATAGATAAAATCTGGAACATAGTTTGAAAGACGTCATTAAACTAGAGCCAACGAACCATTTTTTTGTATATGGAAGACGAAAGGGAAGAAAATACGATGACAGAAAAGGCGGCCAGATCTGTCGGTTCTTCACAGTTGTGGGTCTTAGAGTTAAGAGACAAAGACAGAGTCTCACGCCTGCAACATGGCATGGTGTCAATTTGCGTTAGAAGGTGAGAAACGGAGGATGTCATGAGCATTGTTTCATCGTTCGTTTGCTGAAGTCGATGGAGTCTACATTGCTTAGGGGTCTTTGATGGCCATGGCAGATTTCGGGCGACTTTGCACTGCAAGGAGCGGATCCATGAGCCCTTTTATGTGAGGACATAGGAGGTCACAGAATCGAGTGATTTTAAGAAACATCATTTGCCCCTTGCTTGCATTCAGAAGATTATGAAGGCAGACGAGGATGTGTGCATGATATTTGCAGAAGCCCCTTTTGTGTTCGCCAAAGCTTGTGAGGACCACCAATCAAAAGGTGATGATGTGTTTTGCCCATGTTTTAATATCGGATTTGTTGAAGAAGTTGGTAATTTTGTAGAATTTGGTGGGTTTGTAGCAGAGCATGTTGGTGACCAAAAAATAGCTATTTTTTACGGGATTAAGGAATCCGGGCAACGTATTTTGGATTGCATACAAACAAATGACAAGAAGGTATTGCTTGACATAGCAGTTGGTCTTCCAACAGCTATTCTGAAGGTTTTTAATTATGTTCATGGGTTGAAGAGGTTGTTGTTGTCGGATCTGAGACTGATAGAGCACTATGCAAAGGACAAGTGTCTGATTCTGGCTCAAATTAGTGTGCAAGAGATAGTAGAAGGATGCTTGCGTAACGCCTGTTTGCATTTAATCGAAACATTACAGTTCGTTGGCAATTTTGATTGGTATTCAAATGATGACGATGATGATGATGATATGGATTTCCAGAAAGTAATAGATTTCAATGTAACACATTTTGATTGTTTCGGTGCTCCAACTGTTTCGTCCGACAATAATGATAAGGATGTGACAGTTCTGTTGTCTGTTGGTACCGCTGTCTAGGCGATGATTCTGATTGGCGAGCGTAGTCCTTTAGAGGGGAGCTTGGGGCCAGAAACTACCAGTGGCAAGGTTTGCATATGTGGTTTGACTGTTATCAAGGAATATCAGAATAATTCAGAAGCCAATAAAACAACTTTCCCATTAGGATGGTTCCACACCAGCAATATCGGTTATCTTGACAAGGACGGTTATCTTTTCTTGATCGGTAGAATCAAGGAGTCCATTCACATTGGAGGGGAGAAAATATCACCATCGGAGGTAGATGCAGTGTTGTTATCTCTCTTGGCGGTTGTCCAAGCCATGGCTTTTGGAATTCTCGATGAACAATACGACGAAGAGATGAATGTCACTATGGTTCTTCAAGAAAACATGATGGTTTTATTAATGAAGATCATATAATTGTGAACTATAAAAAGAATTTGGTGAATCAAGAGTGCTTCAACTTGCAGGAGGATAAAAACAACGAAGATTATAGATTTTAGATTTTATGTTAAGGGTGAGCATAGGAGCAGGAGTCCATCAAGTAATAAGAGATGAGGTTTTTGTTTCAGGTTTGGTTTGGAGAAGACTCATTCAAGTTGAGGTTTTTGTTTCAGGTTTGGTTTGGAGAAGACTCATTCAAGTTGTGCTGGAACAGAGTCTGGAAAAGTTAAAATCTTCCATGGGTCTGGTTCCGTAAGGATCAAAACGGAGAGCAGGGGATGTCATGGTGCATGACTGTGTCGGTTGGTCTTCACGAGGGAGATTGTTGGGATGTGAAGCCCAACAGACACATGACCTTTTGGCTCCCTCAACTCTTCTATTCATACTTGAATATGAATGTATAAATATGTGTGCAGTCTATGTACTAGATGATTTGGATATTGGTTAATAGATGATTTCCCTGCTTGAGAGTGGATGCAGGCATTTGCTGAACCACTGTAAATCGTGTCTCATGTCTCATTCTTTAATTTTGTTTTTCTTTCATTGTTTTATGTTATTTCTCTGCTCGATTTAAACTGACAATTTTTACCTTTAATTTAATGTGGGTCTTCCTTTAAAATATACCATTTGATTTAATTTGAATTTTTTTAAAGATACACAATTTTGATGTATTTTATGTATAAGCTTACAAAATCTATAGAATATATTAGTCTTAAATATTTTTAGTTATATTGATCTAATCTCATTTTAATTTATATTTATTTTCCATCATGGAATAGATTATATCTATATAATTTTATGTTAAAAAATGTGACTCAACCTTGCATTCTAATGTTAAGAACACAAAAAAGTAAAATTTAGGCAATTTTAGATAGTTTATTTTGGTTCCAAATCATGTTGAAACTAATCTTGATGTTTTTATTGTTGAACTTAAGTCTACTCCAAAATCACTAATCTAAGAGAAAGGGATCAAACATTCTACATTGGAAGTTACGCCTCCCATATAAAAAATGTAAACATCTATGACATAGAGATAATTTTAAGAAAGAGTTACACTTGTTGACAAACATATGGCACACCATAAGACATTTTTGAATGGAGATGATAGAGTTAAATTAAGTTGCCAAATTGATGAATGAATAATGATGATGTTATCACAAGTGTATAAAATATGATATTTTAGTCTTTGTACTCACCTTACGATTTAGGCATTAGATTTTGACTAAGGATTTGGGTGGTTTTAGCTCATGATTTTCTCTTTAGCATTTGATGATTTTCATGTACTACACCTTCTATTTATTGGATGCTTGAGATGGTAGTTTGATAGTTTAGTTTTATAAATATTATCATGTTCTCTAAATATAGATTCATATTGGTATGTTGGTATAATATCTTGTAAAGGCTTGAGCTAGCAATTGTATTGTAACCCTTTTTGTGTTGCTAATAATACAATGAATTTGATATTTGGAGGTGGGGATTTTTGTAAGGGGTTTTCCAAGTTATATACTTTTGTTATGGTTGTGTACATTAATTTTGTGTTTATGTATAACCTTTATATTTACACATCGATCCACTTAGAATAATTGTGAAATATTTATTACACTTCCTTTCATTTGGTATCAAAGCTTGATCATATTCATTATTGGGTGTTGGGATTAAAAGGATGTTTTGTTCAAATTAAACTGGCTTTGGATAAGATTATATCTAAAACAAAATCCCTTTTGTAGAGAACATATCATGCACATCTCTTATGGATATGGAAAAGTTTGATGGTGCAAAAATAATCAAGCTATAGAACCTCGAAACAAAGGATTTTTTGTTGGATTGGGATCTTTAAGGTCTAGACTTTGGAATAAATCTTGGAACCATGAAATAAAAAAAATATGATGTTTTGAAAAAACATGAGGAGCCTCATTCAAATTTAGGAAAATGTTTCAAGAAAATTCATGAAGAATGAATATTTTCTAAAGAAGAAGTTATGTTCATTAAAGATGAGTGACAATGGCTCTATTTTTGAATACCTAAATATGTCCAACACTTTGTTTTCCTAGAGTTCAAGCCTATTGGTGTTGTAGTATTGTAAATTGTACACCTTAATTAGTGTGCCCAATTTCACACTCTCGTAGCACTCATTTTAGTATTTCTCATTTCTCTATGCATCATATGACCTTTATTGTAATTAATTAATATTTAATTCAATAATATGGCTCTTTTTCCACTTTATTTAAATGATAGATACTAAACAATGGTCAATGCCTATGTCTCCTATTTTTAACATATCACGCGCGTAGTCCTTACTAACCTAATTTTCCCAATTTTCCCAACTACCAATTCTTCCCAATTTCACCCAATTTGACCTAATTTGACCTAATTTGTCTAAATTGAGGTCTCTCGATGTCAGTCTAACTATTTTGCCTTGTAGGGTTAATTTAAATGTTCAGTGTGTATTCCCCATAACTGGATAATTTATTTAAATTATTTAATTATCTAATCATGTCATCGCAATTGATTAAATATCTTTATTTATTTAAAATTATTTGTCCTAATTTTCTTTTCCTAATTTTTGAAATAATATATTTTTTATTTGTTTTATGCGATTCTCTCCAAATACTCCTAATTTTTTAATTTGGAAAACTAATATATTTCCCTATTTTATTTGATTGTCAAAAACCAATCTTTTTGGTAATATCTCATTCATTTTATTTTTAAATTAAAAAATGAGATGCAAAACTTGAAAATCATTCTTTTATGAGGAGCTATTTAATAAATCTTATTTATTAATTATCTGCATTTATCCTCTCACGTGGGGATAATTCTTGATTTTTTAATTTTTAATTCTTCCATTTATCCTCTCATAGGGAGATATTTAATAATTTTTAATTATTAAATCTCCATAATATCTCCAACTTACTTATTTGGTCTTCATGAGGAGATAATAAATATTTTATTTATTAATTATCCCTAATATCTTCTCCTTGATTTTTTCGATTTTCATCCATCTCTTGAATGGTAGCTCTGTTGCGTGCTCAATCAAGTCCATTTGATGACACAAAAATCAATTCAATCTTTGACCGTCCATTGAAATCTAGATTTCTATAAAAGGAGGCCTATTTCTTCATTCAATTCATCTAGAATTTTAGTATCTTCATTATATCAAAATAGCTTAGCAATAGTCTCATTTTTATTATTTTGTTAGAAATTAGCATTTCTATCTTGCATAGGCACATTCGTAGTAAATCTCGAATATCACATTCTTTCTTTCATTTCATATTTTTAACTGCATGATGAGAGCGACGTATCAAAATAAGAGATGAAAGGAAGAACAAGCTCTATTGGAGAAACATGGTTCGCATTTATGTTTTCATTTTAGTAGTTTTGCTGGTTACATTAGGATAATTTAGCATAAATTTTAACTATTTTGTGATTCTCTTTGATTGTTATTTGGTTTTCATGATTAACCCAATTTTCTTGATGCACAATCACATCATCTCTCTATTGTTTGGGCCCTTAAATATAGACGTGTTCTTTATCTTTTATTATCCTAATTTATCCTTATCCTACCCCAAATTTTAACTTTCAAAACATATTTTGCATATCTGCATATCATGTTTTGAGCCATTTATATGGAATTATATTAGAACCCCTTTATCTTGCATCCCTAAAAAATTTGGGATAAAGTTGTTGAGACCAAGACTGTCACACTCCCTTGTTCCCACACTTTTTCCTCAAATTTCAGGAGGATAATTGGGTAGTTTTGCCCTATCCAAATTTATCTTTGTGTGAAAATAAACTAAATATGAGTCTTCCTAAAGGTGAATTGAATTATGAAATCCCAATATAAGGCAACCTCCTCAATTCATTTCAACATCTAGAAAATCTCATCCTGAATTCAAGAGTAATTCTTCTTCCTCAAGAACAGATCTGAATCAAGGAGCAATAAATTACATCAATAAATCTTCATATTATGTTTCAATTATAATTTCATGATGGATTTTATGTGATTTATCATGTTTTTGCATCAAAACATGGATGACTTTCGCTAAGAGCATTATAGCCTTGCCCTCAAAAGGCATGCTTTCTAATTCAATTCAAGTTAATTTTATATTTTAATCAAGGTTAATTCCAAACTTAGGGTTTGACCTAGGAAAACCCCTATCCACAACAAACTTTCTTCCCTCTTGTGTGTAACTATAGGTCGTTGAAAGAGACATGGAGTTTAGGGGACCTTCACTAGACTGATACAGACCTATTCTCATAAATTAGACATGATTTTCGTGGCTAGGGAACTTGGTATGCCCCTATGCTGAAGGTTTCCCTCCAAATTTAGAAAGCTTAGTCTCAGTCTTAGGAAGTAAATTATTAGATCCTGTCCCGAAATCAAAAGACGGGCATTTTGGGCATCTCAATTTCATAGACTCAGCTCTAGATTGTAGATATAGGTGCACAGTCAAATTTACTATCCACCTATGTGTTTGCTATAGAATATTTGTTTGCTCACCAGTCAATTGTAGCATTCTAAGTCATAGTTTCAAATTTCTTTAACATATCCCCATAAGTCATTCACTTCCCAAAGCAACAAAAGAAGAAAAACCCCAAAAGTGTCATTGGACTGTCTTCTACAAGATTTAGTCAAATACAATCACTTCTTTAGGTGATTTCGTATTCCAATGTTTGTATGAAAGTGGATCTTGGCCTTAGTCTTTCCCGATTCCATTTTCATCCATTACATTTTGGTGAACCTGACTCTTCTGACACTTGTATATCTTTTGGTTTTAAACTGTATATTTTCATTGCATACATTGAGAGAACATTTCTTTGGTTGTACCTTTGATGGATTATGAGTATCTTGTTTGATCCAATTTGTAGATGGAGTTGTTAAATTATTTTGCTATTTCAATTTCAAGTTTTATTCAAGATTTTCATGATGTTTCCTTTTACCCATATGATGATAAACTAGCTATTCCTTTCATTCATAGTTATGGTTTACCCTCTCCTAAGGATCCTCCTACCCATGAGGACACTTTAGTGTGATAAAAGATTATTAACACTTCTTTTAAAACTCTCTCTACTAAGGATGAAGTTTTGATGAATGACGTGGATCTTTCTCCTAAAATGCTCCTCTCACATAGGGATATGCTAGAGGAAGAGGGTGATATCATAAACACCTTCCTTAATGTCACTCTATCTTCTATTCATGGCATTCCTCTTAGAGATGAAGCATTGATGGATATAGTTAATCCTTCTCCCAAAGTTTGTCTTACCCATAAAGATACCTTGGAGCAAGAAGATGAAATCATTATCACTTTCCTTGATGCTCTCTCTGCTAAAGATGAGTCCTTAGAGAACAAAGAGCTTAATCATGTAAATATTATTCATGTTTCTAGTCATGTGAGGCCTAGATTTCTTCAACATCCTACTCAACCCCAAAACCAACACACAATTAATCATAACAAGCCAAAGACACCTTGTAACAATATCTCAAAAGTTGCAAAATGGATATGTTGAAGAAGTGATATGAAAAGACAATTGGAGCAAAATTATGGTCCCAAAATACATCACAAATATAATGCTATTATCACAAAGCGAGATTCCAATGTTCTTCTCACTTCCATTTCTTCTCCTCCTCATCCTAAGAAACATGTTGATAAGGAAGTTAATTTTGTTCAGAAACTCATTGCCTTAAATTCAATATATTAAAATTTCAAAACTCAAAAACTTTTGTAAGCAAAATTTTTAACTGATTTTTAACTTTTGTACGTCATATAATTTTAATTTACATTGGTAAATCTAAATTGTTTGGAGGAAAAACATGACTTATAAATTTATTTATAAACAAATTTTTTTTGTAAAGTTAGATCTTTTATCTTTTATTATTCATCTAATTTGTTTCACATGTTTTTGATAAAGATAAACAAGTTTTACATGGACCCAAAACCAAAAGTTTTATAACAATCGACCATCAGCCAAATAGACATGAACTAACATCAAAATAGGGGAGCACCCCCGAGAAGTCACAAAAATAAAATAGACGCAGACAAACAAGACAAAAAAAAAGAAAGACTCTCAATTAAGAGAGAGCACCAGATCCTTGTTCTTCTGGATGGAAATCTTGTTGATTTCCTCCAGTTCCTCCAGAATGAATCTAGAGGTACCCTTGTTGCTGCTCCTGCTTCTAGTTCTAGAACAAGGACCAGTGGTTTTCCTATCTCCAACAGCCATATCTTCCCCTCCAATATCTTTCACCAGTTCACTATGGTAGGATCTGTAATCAACAACCATGGCATTGATCTTTTCAAGCCCCTCTATACTGTTGTTCATGGCTTTGGCTTCTTTGCTTATGTCACCAGGTTCTTTTGAGTTTTCTTAATCTCCACAATAGACTGCTCCACCTTTTCAATTCTTTGTTTGTGATTTCATTTCATCACCTCGACGTCCTAGGAGAGCTTTTGGGTCATAATCACAAGTTTCTCAGATTTGCTGGGCTCAAGGGAAGTAGTGAAGATATCAATAATCTCTTTAACCCCCTCTTTGACAGTATCAAATTCATGCTCCACCCACTTCCATTAGCTCTCCTAGCTTCTGGTAGCTTCCATAACCGGATTCATCAGGTTACTAGTCCTCTATATCCCACTGTTCTCTTCTTTGGCCATGTTCCCCTGTTTTTCTTTCAGGACGTTGATAGGGATATCCAAATTAATTCACTGATCCAAAATCTTCGGACCATGGTCCTTAGTTGCCAAATTTTTCTTTTTAGAGAGGGGCTCGGCCTTAGAGATTAGTTTGTTGGTGGTTTTGTATTTGCTAGACGCCCATCTGGGAGGATTCTTGTTGCTAAAC